>NC_045696.1:3734620-3940567 GCF_009834535.1 Camelus ferus
AGACACTGGACGGGAGGACGCCCCTGCACCTGGCCGCCCAGCGCGGGCACTACCGCGTGGCCCGCATCCTCATCGACCTGCGCTCAGACGTCAATGTCTGCAACCTGCTGGCACAGACGCCCCTGCACGTGGCGGCGGAGACGGGCCACACGAGCACCGCCAGGCTGCTCCTGCACCGGGGCGCCCACAAGGAGGCTGTGACCGCGGAGGGCTGCACCGCCCTGCACCTGGCATCCCGCAACGGGCACCTGGCGACCGTCAAGCTCCTGGTGGAGGAGAAGGCCGACGTGCTGGCCCGGGGGCCCCGCAACCAGACGGCGCTGCACCTGGCCGCCGCCAGTGGGCACTCGGAGGTGGTGGAGGAGCTGGCCAGTGCCGACGTGCTCGACCTGTCCGATGAGCAGGGGCTCAGCGCGCTGCACCTGGCTGCCCAGGGCCGGCACACCAAGACGGTGGAGACGCTGCTCCGGCACGGGGCCCACGTCAACCTGCAGAGCCTCAAGTTCCAGGGCGGCCACAGCCCCGCCGCCACGCTCCTCCGGCGAAGCAAGACCTAGCCTGCTGCCCCCGGAGATGGGGCCCCTGTGGGTTTCCTGTCCCAGCATCATGTTCTGCTGCAGGGACAGAGCGATGCTGCACGGGTAGCCTGGGGGACACGACCGAGTGGACCGTCGAGTGGCAGGTGGCTGCTGACTCTTGCTTGGCACCTGCATGGGCTTGGGCGTCTTGCTCCAGTTGAAGTTGGTCCGGGCGCACCTGGCTGCCTGCCCATCAGTGTGCCCAGTGTCAGAGGGACTGGGTCACAGGCATTTCATCACGCCCCTCTGTCTGATGCTGGTCGCTCGGTGACAGAGCCACAAGTCCGCCCTTCTTGAGCGGGGCCACCTGCGACTGCTCAGAGCACACTGTCGGGGAGGCGGGTGCGGGAGGAGCCGTGTCCCGTATCTCCATCTGCAGCGGCGGGCAAAGAAGCCTGTTCAGAAAGTTTTCGTGGGATTCTTGTTTCGTAGAATATCTTTAACAGGGGAGCAGGGCCAGCTGTTGCTTTCGACCTGTTTCAAAACGTTCCTGTCGCTGGGTAGTCTAGTCGGTGAGGAGTGAGTGTCAAGTATCAGCTGGTTTTTAAAACACAAAACCAGTCCCCTCGCCAGCTCTTTTATGTCCCAGTTTGTCCATCCGCCAGTCCTCGGGGGCGTCTGCTGCACAAGTAGCCGACAGCGCTGCCTGCCCTTGTTTGGATCCTGTTGCAGAAAACCTTTGAACTCTTAGGAGTCAAGTGTGCACACATCGTGGAGCATCCACTTCCGCCCCACCTGGGACCCAGAGCAGTGTTGTCTGGTCAGAGCCCCAGCCGCCGCTCCTGTTATTTTCTTCCCAGCTCATTTTTGGTAAGGCGGTGGCTTGTGCTGGGCGATGCTGTTCTGGGATCTCTCAGGGGGTTTCTGACCCACTTTACAAACACTACACTGCACAGGGGCCTCAGCTTTTGGGATGTGACCCCCGAGTCGGCTCTAGGAAGCAACCTTACAGCCTGGGACATGGAAGCCCTGCTCCTTCGTTGTGGGAGCCAGTTTGCGGCAGGACCCAGCCCGCAGGCAGACCCGCCCGTGGCCTGCTGTGTGAAACAGAGATTGATGTTAATGTACCGTGTATGTTAACGTGAGTCTGTGGGCAGGATACATCTTGTCTATGACAGGAGACATCCAGGCTGCTTAGAACTGGCTATGTTTTAATACGCCTGTGCTTTTAATATGTTATGCTACTGTTACTTGTAGAACATGTGGAAGGAAAAAGTTCTGTTTGATGTCAATAAAGCTAAGTTCTCTTCCTACTTTTTGGAAGCTGGTGAGACTACATTTTCATATAGATGAGCTTGCATAATCTGATTTCTGGAAACCAGAGTTTGAAGCATTCACATATGGTGTTGGAGCCGCCCTTCGGCAGGGCAGTGCGTGTGCCCAGAACTAACCTGTGATCTGGGGCCAGAGGAGGTGGACAGGTGGACCCGGGCTTCCTGCCTCCTTAGAACGGGCCTTTCCACACGTGTGAACCCGCAGGGAAGTGATCTAGTCTCGGTGGAAGAAGCCCCCCCAAAACAGCGTCTTTTAAATTTCTTTTTAGGTGTTTATGATCCTTATTTTCATTTAACTTACATTTTGAAATAATTTTCAATTATAGAAAAGTTGTAAGAATAGTGGGTAGAACTCCAGTGTGCCCTTCGTAGACTCCCCGTTCATTTACATTTTATCTCATTTGCCTGATCGTTCCCTTTTCTTTCTGTTCTACCCAACGTCCATCCCCCCAACGCACCCATTCACCCCCTCATCTACCCCATCCATCTGTCCACCCCAACCCCCCCATTCATCTGCCCATCTACCCCCATTCATCTACATATCCCCCCAACCCACCCATCCATCCATCCCCCCAACCCACCCCATCCGTCTCCCCCACTCATACCTTCCCCACCCATCCATCCCTCCGTCCCCTGTTTATCATCCATCTGTCCATCCATCTATTCCTCTATCCCGTGATCCAGCTATCCCTCTCATCCCGTTTTTCATCCATTTATCTATCCATTCATCCACCCCCATCCCCTATCCATCTGCCAAACATCCATCTGAGTAGGTTGTAGACAGTGTGCCCTGTGACCCTTAGATACTTCAGCGTATTCCCTAAAAACAAGGAGTGTCTCCTATGTAGCCACAGTGTATCCATCAAAATCAGGAAATTAATGTTGATACAATTCTATCATCTCTTCTACAAATCCTTTTCAAGGATTTACTGATTATCCCAAAAGTGTGCTTTATATTAAAAACAGCCAACTCACAGCAGCGCCGGGCCTCCCCCGTTCCCTCCCCAGCCCAGGACTGTGCTGTGTTTAGTGGTCCTGACTCCTCAGGCTGCAGCCCTGCTTCCTTCCTCTTGTCATTCATGACCTTCCAGGACAGACAGCCAGTTGTTTTGTAGCTGCCCTCAGTTTAGGTTTGTCTTAATTCTCCGGATTTGATTTAGGTTAAGCGTTTTTGGCAGAAACACTACAGACATGGCATTGTGCACAAAGTACAGCTCACCTTTTAATTTTTCATTTGTCAGTATGTGCTCATGGATCCCTATTTGGTCAATGGATTCTGCTTCATTATCAGTTATTTTGATGTTCAAATTATCCCTGATTGGCCAGTTCACACTGGCTCTTGTGCCCTTGGACACATCCCCATCCTTCTTTGGGCACTTCTTTTCCGACACAATGAGATGGTCCAGCCTCATCTTGTACTCCCTTCACCCCAGCCTCAGAAGCAGCCTTTTCTCCAGTTTCCTTTAGTGAAAAAATGATGTTTAGAAGCCAAGGTCTGGGCATTAGATGTGCTTATTGTTCCTGGAGTGTCGATGCCTCTAGTTCCTCAGGAGACGGACCTGGGGAAAGTGTGTGTGTGACTTACACGTATATATACGCACGTATCTCCGCCTTACTGAGAACCATGATTTCACGTTAGTCCCTCCAATTACGGTCCAACACCCCAGGGCTTACTCCAGCTTGTCCACATTGTGTCTGCATCCTCTGACAATGCGATCGGCCCCATCGTCCTCAATGTATGTGCCCCTATGTCCCATCCCCACGTGTGGAGCAAATCTCGCTGCTCCGGCTGCCCCCTCAGTGTCTGTCCCTTCACGCAGCCCGAGCCAGCAGCCTCCTTTCTGCCTGTGCCCAGCCGCACACCCACTGGGCTGCCCGGCCTGTGGGATGAGGGTTCTTTTAAAAAGCCTTTTTTGCCAGGAATCAAGACCTGGGAACTTTTATGTCCTAAGCCTCTGCCATTCAGCTCAAGTTTCATTTTCTAGTGCATCCCTTCATCATTTTCCTTCCTGTCTTGAGAGAGTTGAACATTACATTTTTACTTCTTCACTTCCCAGGAACTTCAGGCTTTCCCCCCTTTTTTCTCTGATTCTTATACCATGCTTTTTGATTCAGGAGCATCTTCTGGTTTGAGGACTGTGTGAACTTTTCTCTTAGACATTCTGCTTTAGGGAAAAATTGCCTCTTTGTTCCTGGGAGGAAACAAAAGTGAGACTTGAACTTCATTTGCTCTGCTGTTGCTCTGGGGCTGAGGGCCCCTTAGGACATGGCCAGATAGGCCTGGGGCAACATCAGAGAGGCATGCCAGCCTTTTCTCAATAGCTCTGAGCTGTGGAGATGGAAGGTTCTGGAAGAGAAGTGGTTTTTCCAGGGGTTGCTGGGGCAGACGGAGGAGCAAGGCAATGCCCTCCAGCAGTGACATCCAGGTGCCCACACAACCCCGCTCACTGCAGCCGGGGGAGGAGGTCAGAACCAGGGGCAGCTTGGCACCGAATGTTCCCTTGTTACCAGAATACCCAGGGCGGGGGCCGCCCAGCAGAGGTCTCAAGCCCAGCCTCAGAGACATGGTCCCCTGGGCTCAGGTGCCTCCTGACTTGATTACTGTGACCACGTCACCCTTACAGACACACCTGCAGCCACACTCAGAGAGGTTGGACACCTGACTGTGAATGGTGCATCCCTCCTGTTTCCATGGTTTCGCGACTCCGTGTCCTACAGATCTCAGGGCATCGTAGGCCTGGTGCAGGTTCCTCCCAAATCCCCTCTGGACAGAGGCGGTGGCCAGCTGGCTCCTGGTGCTCTCCCGTGACAGCCACTGGCACACGTGCCTGTGCACCTGAGGGCTCCCTAGCAGACAACTGGTTTACCCCTTGACCGCTCCACTCCCCAGTGTGTGTGAGCCAAGGGTCTCCATCTCCTTCCAGGTCACAGGACCTGATCCCAGTTCTCCGGGGCCTCTGTTTGCTGGACGCATTTCCCTGTGCTAGGCATTAGTGACTTACTTCAGAAGGGTGGGCATGGCGGGCAGGGTGATTAAGGCCCCTGTTGAGGCGGCAGGAAGGAAGCGGGCGTTTGCAGAAGCTGACATCCAGGGCAGAGTCCTTGCCTCTAAGCTTACACTTCGGTGCCAGGTTCTTGAAAACTTTGACTCTTAGCGCTGGACAAGCTTTCCTCCCCGCTTGGCATCCGCCTCTCCCCCCTTCCCTCCCTCCCTCTGTCTCTCTTCCTCCCATCCCTATCCTCCCTTCCTTCCTCCCTCTTTTCCTCCTTTCCTTTACAATTATCTTGTGAGGTCGGGTGGTCAGGATCCACCACACGAGGACCTGCACGACCTTCTCAGTTGCTGGAGCTCCAGGCCTGTTGCGTCCATGCACCAACATCGTGGTCAGGGGACAGTGGCACTGGTGGTGACTGTCGAGTGAGGAGAGGCACTGGATGGGCAGTCTTCCACGCAGTGGTGCTAGGCCCCACTAGCAAAGAAAAATGTGCTGCTTTGTGCTGCCAGTGTCAGGAATGGCTAGATCCAGGCGTTCACACAATGTCACCTTTCCCCCAATGTTGGTTTCATTACTGGGCAGGGAGGCCCCTTGCAAAAAAACGGCCCTGACGTCTCCAAGCTTAAATCACCTCGGCTCAAAGATCCCAGTAGACAGAGAGCTTCTTTCCCTTAATAGCTCCCCTTTCCTAAACCCCAGATTAAACATCATTCAGAGGAACTTAGACCCTCTGTAACATTTTAACGGCTTTGAAATAGTTGACGGCATCTCACACTGGAAGCTGGCAGCCTCTTCTCTCTTGGAGGCGCTTCAGATAGCGGTACATTGTATCATTCCTGGCACCTCAGACGTAATATGGTGGCTCCTCTGCCCGGCTGCGCCCCTTCCTAAGACCAGGGAACGAGAATGTTCTGGTCGACAGACTGGGTGGGGCTGGTCCATCTCACCCCTGAACATGGGGTGGTAGTTTCCTAAAGGACTCTGGCTCCTGCTGGAAAAGGTGGGCTAGGGGCTGGGGAGTGACAGCCACAGGCGTTGTCATGTAGGGACCCCTACAGAGAGCCCACACGGCAGCTGGACCACCTGTGGACCTGGGTTGGGTGGGCATCTTCTCGGGAATCAGACAGAGGGGTCCCTGACCCAGGCCCTTCTCAGAACCCTGAGAAAAGGGTGGGGGTGTCCTGGAAGGACCATCGTCAGCCTGGCCGTGGAGACGTGCCCAGTGGCTTGTGAGCCACAGCAGATGGATCAGAGAGAGAGTCTTGGGGCCACTCACTAGAAGCATCAGAGGTGGGGGAAGACCCCAGCTCCCAGGCTCTGTGAAGCTGCTGCACCACGTCTGGAGGGGGAGAAAATTCACCCCTAGTCCTGAGCTCTGCCCAGAAGAGGAAGCCCAGAGCCCCACTCCCTGCTGAGAAGAGTGGGGTGTGATGCTCCTAAGCCAAGTTGCACCTCCGGCAGTGCCCACCTGAGGGAAAGGGACGAGCCACCGAATAATGGTAGGAGCAGTCCCCTTGCTCAGGTGACCGCCTCTGTGGGCTGGGAGAGGGAAGAACATTCCAGAGCCTCCCAGGCAGCTGCTGTCGGCCCTGATGAGGAAGCGTCACGCACGGAGTGAGTTGTCTCCCTGGCCAACGGCAAGTGCCACTGTCTACAGTAACAGTGTTTGCGCTGAAAGAGGGAAGCTCACATTTAGACAAGTGTTCAGCTGGCTGCCGGACGAGGACGAAAAGACCATGCAACAGGAGACGAGCAGGCTCAGGGCAGAGGCACCCTGCTGGTCGTGTCACAGCTACGCGTCTGTGTGCAGGGAAAAGAATGAGCGAACAGCCGTGTGTAGCTCCGGAAAGATGCTCCCCCGAGTGTGAGGGCTGCTGCCCCAGAGAGTGGGGGTCCAGGGTGCGGCGGGAGGATGCACTTTTTTTAATGACACATGTCTGAGTCGGATGCTGCTGATTGGCACAGAGCCTGGAGGTGTCATCAAGCAAACGAGGAGAATGTCTCCTTCCTTCCTTCCTTCCTGAGTCACTGCCTGGGCCGGCTGGGCCACTGGAAAAACCAGCCCCAGGTGAAGTGGCACCTGGCAGGGATGGTGAGTGGAGCCGGTGGGGAGGCGGCCCCACTTGGGAGAAGGCTGCTCTCCGGGGCGGCCACTGCCTCCTGTGTGGCCCCAGGACCTCCTTTTCCCTTGGTCTTTCCTGGGCGGCTGTGGGGAGAGACCTGAGCAGTGAGAGCCCTGCTGACCAGCCAGCCAGCCAGCTCCCAGAGAGCAGGCGTCTCGCTGCCTCTCTGCCTCTCCTTGTGCCTCTGGGAACAAAGCCCACCAAATGCGTTGAATCTGACACTAAAAATATCAGTCTGCAGGGGTGAAGGCAGCAGACTCTGAAGGGCATAGACAGACACGAGGACTGCTCAACATACCAGGAGCCCTTAGACCCGGACCTCTCCCCGCCCTGCCCCCTCTGCATCAGAGATGGGACACATTTGAACCAGATGTGCCTGGATCCAGTGCCTCCAGGCCTATCTGGGGGGGCGGATGGGGGAAGGAATTCAATGCCAGGAAACGAGGTCTATTCTCCATACTCTCAGGGGAGAACTGTGCCTTCCCGGCCCCTCCAGCACCCAGCACCTCCAGGCAGGAAGCGATCTACAGCCCTGGCAGGTGAGGGTCCCCTCCGCCATCATCCCGCAGAGCCGTCTGCTCACTGATAAGCCCCACCCTTGCACACAGGGCTTCCAGACACCTGTTACTCATTCATTCATCTCTGGAAGATAAATAGTGAGCCCACTAGACACAAAGAGTGCCCCTCACTGGACAGATAAAGCAAGACACTGCCCCCAACCAGCCCGACAAGCAGAGAAAACGATCAGAGAAAACAAAATATGCAGCAGGAGAAAACTTAAAAATTTACAGTTACCTCAGGCCAAAACAGAAGGTTTTAAATAAATGGAAACCAGAACAGGCGTGTGTGTGGGGGGTGTGTGTGTGTGTGTGTGTGTGTAAGTAAACATTTAGATAACAGAAATTGAACATTTTTTCAATGTGATGAGAGAAATGAAACTCTTACAAGAAAAGGTCAGAATCCTTCCCAGAGGCCCAGCATCCTGATGATAGGAGTTCCAGAAACAGGGATGGAAGCAAACCTGCCCAAAGTCAAGATGCAAAGCTCAGCTAGAGAAGGGCCACCATCGGGATGGGGATGGAGACGTGGTCCTGAAAGCTTCCAGGGGGTTGGGCGGGATTCTAAATCAGATGGCATCAGGCTGCTAGACAACAAATGACCAGCAAGGAGACAAGGGAACGATGCCAACAGCATTCCATGGAAGGTGGTTTTTGAATCTAGAACTCCTGTGAGTTTTCTCCTTTAATTCTCAACTTTCTGTTGGTATTTCCATCTTTTTATCTCCCGGTGCTACCTTCTGCATGATTGATCTCTAAACGAAAGTTGTGCCTTCTAGCTGCTGACTGGAGCTGATCTTGTGCTAAGTGGCCTGTGTCTAATCTGCAGTTAACCTCTCCATCGAAATGCTTATTTCACTCACTATGTTTTCTATTTCTAAAAGTTCTGCTTTATTCCTTCTGAATCTGCCTTTTTTTTTTCCAGTAGTACCTGTGTTCCGTTTCTTGTTTTACACCTATAATCATTTTAAACATGCCCATTTAAAGCTTTTATCTGGTAATTCTATTACCTGAGGTTCATAGGGATCTCATTTCTGTTTATTGGGTCTGCTGGTGGATTGTGTCCTCGAGTTTTACAATTTCAGATTGTGAGCTCATTCTCAGGCGGGCTCTACCTGTGGGAATCTTTTGTGCCCGGGCTGAGGATGTGTTTTCCTGAGAGATTTTGTGTTTGCAAGGTTCTCAGCTGTACTGCCAGCCTGTGGTGGTTTTTATGCTAATTTCAGGGCTCTGTGGGTCACAGACTATGCAGATAACATACATTTGAGTCTCATGCCTAAAGAGGACAGGCCCTTCTTTACAAGTTCTCTGGGGTTTTTTTGTTTTGTTTTGTTTTGTTTTTTGATTTTTTTTAACCACTCATGGTGTAGGCTAAAATAAATATACTTGGAGGTCTTCTCTCTTTGCTGGTAGGTGGATATGTTCCTTCAAGGGTCTCATTTATAGAAGCTGCCTCACACAGGCTCCCGGCCTTATCTCATGTCCTGGGATGTTTGACCCAAATCCCAAGCTATGGAGACCAGAGCAATTTCACAGTTTGAAGCAGCTGTGTTCACCAGGCTGGTCCTCATTCCTCTCTTCTCTTTTGGCCCCTGGAGATTTTATTCCCTTTCTTCCTGGTATATCTAGCTTGTTGCTTAAAAGGATTCTCACATTTTGTGCAACATTTCTAGCTGTGTGGTAGGAAAGTGTTCATGTTTGGTCCACCCAGGAAAGGGGTGGGTCCAATCCTATGGACCTAGTCATAGTGATGTATAGACAGTGAATTTTGATTTCATTGTGGGTGAGGACATAACTACACCGGGTGGATGTGGGTGTGGGTGGAGTTGTTGAGAAAGAGCTAAATCTCCATCTTCTACCAGTCAGCAATGAACATTAAACATCAAACAGAAAAGACAAAGACACCACAGTGTAAGCATGTGATGGGGTGAACACAAAAGAGAGAGCTGAGAGATTTGAACGTGGCCGCCCCGCAGTGAGAACTGCATCTGGGCGGTGGGCAACGAGGAGGGCAGGGGACAGCTGTACGCCGTTTCCTTGTCTTGAGTGTTTTACTTTTTCACCCTGTGGATTTTTACCGATTTGACTTTTAAAAAACACACAAACTCACATGAAAGAGTCTGAAAACACTGTCTACACGGGTTTGTTTGCTGAGGGGAGGCCCCAGGGGGCTTGGGGATGAGCCAAAAGTCGCCCTGGGAGACCTCTCTGAGGAATCCCAAACTGCAGGAACCCAGGGGGTCTGCTTCCACCTTTCAGGGCAGCTGCCCTGAGTTTCAGCATCAATTCAACAAGCTCTCTCGTGGGGGCAGGGGGGAGGGTGTAGCTCAGTGGCAGAGCGCATGCTCAGCATGCACAAGGTCCTGGGTTCGACCCCCAGTACTTCCACTTAAAAAAATAAATAAACGTAAGTATCTCCCCTCCCGTTCCCCACCCCTAAAAAGAACCCAAAACAAAACAAAAAGAGGCACTCTTCAGCATCTCCTAAATACCAGTGTCTGAGCTGGTATTGAGAACCTCCCAGCTATCACAAGGGAGAATAGAAGATGCCCAGGAGTGATGTCCCAGCCCATCAACCGTCCACTGAATGAGACCTGGTCGACTGACTGTAATTAACCCCATAGATTTTCCTTTGCAGGCAAACAACCCCTCAAAGGCTCGTGGCAGCTTCTGGGGAAGGTGGCGTGACTGGGGAACTTTCCTTCTCGTCCCTTTAGCCCCGAGTAGGAATAATGGAATAATCGATGTTTACCTGGCGCTGAGTAACTGGGTGGGGCTTCCCCAGTGAGCCTGTTTCTCCTGCTGCCCTCCCTCCCTCCCTCCACCCAGACTTGGGCTTTGCCTCTGTCTGTGGGCGGCCGGAGCCTTGATCTCCCTCAGAGGCCCTAACCGGGTTCCCTCTAGCTGCCCCGGCACGTGGACAGCCTGGTTACTTCGTGTGGCCTTGCTGCGCCGTGGCAAGCAACTGGGCCCCACCTCCGACCGCACAGCCTGCAGCCTGGCCTAGTGGGCATTGCCCCAGCTCCTCGGGCGAGTGGACCACTTTCCATTCCCTTCCTGGAGACCTTTACCGTCATGGCGGCCCCTGCAGGGAGAAAGCACGGCGCCCCGTCCGGAGACCTTGGTCCCAGGCCTGGCCTGCTGCTCCCGACCATGTGCCCTGGGTCAAGCTGTGAGGCCTAAAAGCTGAGGGTCCAAAGTTCCATGAGCTCTGAAGACCTGCTGGTGGCATTTACCCAAAGAGCTGCAAACAGGGACTCAGGTAAGTGTAAGCACACCCGTGCTCAGAGCTGCACGTCCACAATCAGCACAGGAAGCAACCCCAAGCCCATCAGCAGGTGACTGGATGAACACGCTGTAGTGTCTACACACAGCGGATATTACCCAGACATAAAAGGAAGGAAGCATGGGTGCCTGCTACCACGGGGATGAGCCTCTAAGTCACTGTGCTTTGGGAAAGACGACGGACATGAAAGTTCTGCTGATTTTCCATTGCTGTGAAATCAATATTGATATGAAATTCCATTTCGAAATTCCACTGATCTGAAATCAATATTCCAGTGATTCATGGATATGAAAGGTCCCATCCAGGCAAATGCAGTGACAGACCAATGAGAGTCAGGACTGAGGGGCGGGGCTGGGGAGAAACTGCCTAGGGGGTCCAGGTTTTGCTTTGGAGGGAGGGAAACGCCATGGCCACACAACATAGTGAATGTCCTAGATGCTCCTGACCGCTGACTCTGAAGTGGCTCGTTTAATGTTGCATTCGTCACTTCAATAAATGGAAAAGAAATTGATTCCTCAAGAGAAGCAAGCCCCACGGCCACCAGAACCTGCTAACAATGTGGGCAGTGGAGCAGCTCACCTGAGGACTTGAGCCGGTGTCCCCACCCCGACCCTGCCCTCTGCCATTTCCATCCTGGCTGGCAGGGCTCCCTCCCCAGGTGACTCTCCATGCAGAGGACACATCTTCCTGGGAAGGGGACAGCTCAGGCCGTGGGCCCTGGGAACCACATTTCTGCAGGAGTGCTTCCAAACAGCAGAACAAAGACACTTCCAAGAAATCACAGGAGGTCAGGGCGGTGTGAAGCATTGTGGGTGCGAGAGGCTGGCTGGAGTTTCCTGGCTATGACTGGTTGTGGCAGGAACGATCTTCACGCCCTGGCCACGGCGAGCCGAGGTGGAGGGGCGGGGCTGGCACACGCAGGAGCGGGTGGGGGCTCTGTGGGCTCTGCTGAGTTGTTTGGCCCAAATTTGACCCCTCCAGAGGGCTTCTCCCAGTTCCAGCCGAGCCTGGGGAGCTGTGTGTATGATGCTTGTCTGCTCCTCCCAGTCCTGGGTGAACGGGCAGGGGCGGGGGCAGGCCTGATGCTCCGTGTCCGTCAGGGCTCTCCAGAGAAAGCAACAATAGGATGTGGAGAGATACAAAGTAGGAGATTGATTGTAAGGAACTGGCATGTGCGACTATAGAAGCTGGCAAGTCCCAGTCCCTCAGGGCGGGCCAGGTGGCTGGAGGCCCAGTTCAAGTCTGAGGGTGACCTGCTGCAGTAGCCCTCTTATTTGGGAGAAGACAGCCTTTTGTTCTATTAAATCCATCAACTGATTGGACGAGACCCACCCACATTATGGAGGGCAGTCTGCTTTACTCCAAGTCCACCAATTTAAATGGCACTCTCATCTGAAAACACCCTCAAAGTAACATTCAGAATAATGTTGGACCAGATGTCTGGGCACCACAGCCCGGCCAAGCTGACACATAAAATCAGCCCATCACATTCCCTTCCTCTTCCCAGCAGCAGCACTGGGTGCTAAGGGCCACCCAGCATCGCCAGGCTCAAGCTCAGGGGACCTAGGGTGCTGGCTTCCCCAGGGGTGCAGGCTGTTCTGGCACCCCACCAGGGGCCTGGCCAGGCTTCCTCTCTGGAGATGGAACATCAGAAGGGAAGAAGTTAATACAGACAAGCACATGGCCGCTGGGGACGCCAAGTCACAGGAAACAGCTTCTGCCTATCTGAGCACATTTCCCCTTCATTTATCATAGCCAGCGATGCCTGTTGGGACCTGCCACAGGAAACTATCTCCTCGACCTACCTGAGCACAGCCTTCCTGGGGTGGCTCCACCTTCCTGGTGGCCTCCCCATTGTCCCCGCTCACATCCTGGCTCTTACTCCGCTTTCAGCCCAGGGGAAGAGCTCCCAGTGCCCCTTGGAGGAGGCTTTCAGGGTCTTTCTGAGTCAGGGCATTGCAGCCAGGGGCCGACTGTCCTGACCTTGTTGGTTAAAACCGGGGCCAGTGTCACTGCTCCCAGGGGATGAGGAGGAGATGGGCACCCTGTTGGTCCTGACTAAATGGGGATGGGAGGTCGGTGCCAGTGCTGACCTTTCATAGATGAAAAGACTGAGGCCCCAGGGAGGCAAAGTTACTGCCCAAGATCATTTTTTCATGTAAATATATGACAAATATTGCATGAAACACACTAACACTAAAAAGTTATCCATAGCTCAGTTTATTAAATTTTTTGTTAACATTTACAATTCTCAACTTCACTAACATTTCATTTGAAATTTTTATTGAAAAAAGGAGTCATCATTTCTAACATAAATATACCCCAAATATTGCATGGGGCTTACACCAATTGACGAACGATTTACGAATATTTATCATTTGTACTTTATGACTACTTACACTGAAAAATGGTTGTTTATCTGAAATTCACATTTAGTTGGGTGCCTTTGAATGTCATCTGGCAACCCCACTTATACAACACCTTCCTCAGCAATTGTTATACTTGTTTGACAAGTATAAAACTTTTTGTTTTTTAATTTTTAATATTTTGGGGTTTTTTGGTTTTATTTAAGTATATATAGTTGATTTACAATGTTGTGTTAGTTTCAGGTGCACAGCAAAGTGATTCAGTTATACATGTGTATATATATTCCTTTTCGTATTCTTTTCCGTAATGGATTGTTACAAGATGCTGAATATCGTTCCCTGTGCTGTACAGTAGATCCTTGCTGTTTGTCTATTTTATATATGATAGTAGCGTGTACCTGTTAATCCCCAACTCCTAATTTATCTCTCCTCGCCCTTAAACTTTGTTTTTAAGCACTTCAGAATTTGGATTTCTCTCGTTTATTCCGCAGGTGTTACTGCAGCCCACAGGTGCCGTGACTCTACTAGCAAAGACATTAACATTTCTTGCGGTACAAAGACACCGTGCTTCGCCATTTGCAAAACTAGACATAAAACAAGGGGAACAGGATTCTCTTCAGCTTGTTTCTTGGTGAGTTGCTTGTTTCTTGGTAAGTAAGTTGCTTGTTTCTTGGTAAGTTGCTTGTTTCTTGGTGAGTTGCTTGTTTCTTGGTGAGTTGCTTGTTTCTTGGTGAGTTGCTTGTTTCTTGGTGAGTTGCTTGTTTCTTGGTAAGTTGCTTGTTTCTTGGTGAGTTGCTTGTTTCTTGGTGAGTTGCTTGTTTCTTGGTGAGTTGCTTGTTTCTTGGTGAGTTGCTTGTTTCTTGGTGAGTTGCTTGTTTCTTGGTAAGTTGCTTGTTTCTTGGTAAGTTGCTTGTTTCTTGGTAAGTTGCTTGTTTCTTGGTAAGTAAGTTGCTTGTTTCTTGGTAAGTTGCTTGTTTCTTGGTGAGTTGCTTGTTTCTTGGTAAGTTGCTTGTTTCTTGGTGAGTTGCTTGTTTCTTGGTAAGTTGCTTGTTTCTTGGTGAGTTGCTTGTTTCTTGGTAAGTTGCTTGTTTCTTGGTAAGTAAGTTGCTTGTTTCTTGGTAAGTTGCTTGTTTCTTGGTAAGTAAGTTGCTTGTTTCTTGGTAAGTTGCTTGTTTCTTGGTAAGTTGCTTGCTTCTTGGTAAGTTGCTTGTTTCTTGGTGAGTTGCTTGTTTCTTGGTGAGTTGCTTGTTTCTTGGTGAGTTGCTTGTTTCTTGGTGAGTTGCTTGTTTCTTGGTGAGTTGCTTGTTTCTTGGTAAGTTGCTTGTTTCTTGGTAAGTTGCTTGTTTTTGTCTTTGGCCACCATTCTGGGGCCAAGGACTTTAGGGGAGGTGCAAGGTGACAGAGTCCCAGGAGACATGGCCCCGTCTGCAGAGGATGCCAGCCCCCCAAGAGCACTGGGACAGGGACAAAGCCCCCGGGAGTGGAGTCAGACCCCGGGAGAGCTCAAGGAGGGAGTCAGGAGAGTGCGGGCCACACGAGGGCGTTGGCCGGAGCCCCCTAGGTTCCTGGTGGACCGTATGAAGGGCGCGGCCAGGCTGGCCATGAGCATTCAGCTCCTCCCTCGGCCAAGGGCACCTGTTTCCTGCCCAGCGGCAGGGACTTTGGCCTCTTCCTTGCTCTTGGCGCGAATTAGCTCATGGGGTTAATTCAGGACACCAGCCGGGAGTGTCCCTCTGAGAGGCTCAGGGGCTCCAGGCCTCCTTCCATCTCGCCCTCTGTCAGCAATCAGCAGCCTCTAAAGGACTGTGACTCTCACTCCCAGGCCTGAAGCCCCCGCAGACCCCTTGTTGGCCCATCTGACCCCCGGGAAGGCCGCTCCCTCTGGCCTGTTTCTGGCCCCGTATCTGGTCACCACCCTGGACGTCACTGCCAGCCCCTGAGGGTCCAGTGGCCCCACTTGCACATCTGTTCCCCTCCTCCTGGGCCTTCCTGCCAGGCTGGCTGCCCCGCCCTCCTCCTCCTCCTCCACCCAGTCAGGGCAACTTTCTCCAGGAAGCCTCCCAGCCCCACGTCCAGGTGTGACGGGCCCCCCCGGACCCCGTAGGAGGAGGCCCTTCCTCACTGTCAGCCTCAGGGCCTGACTGGGCTTGATTCTGTACTTCCCTGTGCGTCTGCTCTGAAGGAACCAGTGACGATGTCTCCAGACACCTCTCCCCAAATTACCAAAGAATCTCGTAACAGGCGGTACCCTCCCCTGCCCTGCCATCAAGAGAAGGGTCTTGTCCCCTGTGGCAGGTGCTGGGCAGATGGACGGAGGACATGGTGGAAGGTTGGGGCGGCGAGGAGGAAAAGGAGGAGAGAAAGAACAAGTGATTAGATGAGGCCAAGTCGAGACCTGATCGTTGGCCCATAAGATGCTCTGAGGGCTTCTCCTGCGTGCGGAGCAGCAGGGTGGACGGCGTATTCAGTGCGTGCCTCCCGAGTGTTTCCGCGTGCCCGCGCACCTGCTGAGTGGCTTAGAGGTAGGCCTTTAAGGTCGGAGAGTTCCAGAAGGAGAACCTTTACACCTCCAGCCCTGCTGCCCAGGTCCACTCCTGCGAGGGCGAAATCGGGGGCAGGCTTCCCCTTGACCCCTCCTCGCTCATCCCAGGGGTGCTGAGCCAGCGTCCATCTCTGCCCTGGGGGCTGCCCGGCCCCTGCAGAGGGTCACCCAGGAGTCAGAAGGAAAGGGAGTGTGAAGACAAGGAAAGTGGCCCCGGGCAGGGCCGTGGCCCCACCCTTGGGGAAAGAGTTAGTGAGGAGACCAAGGTGTGCAAACAATAACAAACAGGCCATTAGAGGGAAGGGCCAGATGAATGCTCCTTCCCACACCCCACCCCCAGGGCTGAACTTTCAACCCCACTGGAAGGTCCGCCTCCACTGCAGGTGTCCCGTCTCCATAGGAACCGGGAATCAGTTCACAAATAGAATGGCCCTGTGGGAACTGGGAGCTGCGGGCAGGTCAAGGGGCAAAGTTTTCATTTATAGCACCTTGGTATGAAGGTGTCAGGCCAGGTCTCAGCCAACTTCTACCCAAAACGATGAAGCTGGCCTCCTGGTCCTTTATTTAACCGTCAGTAGAATGGCTCTTGTCATTGACAGTGCTGTGGTTAGGATGCTTTTGGCCATGAATAGTAGAATTTCTAACTCTCAGAAGCTAAAGCAATGCTTTCTGTTGTCTTATAAACTGTGTTGGGAGGGCACTGAGTTGGTGAGGTTTTCTTGGCTTTCCCCACAGTGGCAAGATGGCTGCAGGGGCTCCAGGCATCACATCCTCCTAGGACAACACCCAGTGCAGGGAGGGGCAGGTGGCAAAGGGCTATTCTCACAGCTCTTTTATCACCTCATCCAGAAGCCCTCCGTGACTTCACCTTCCTGATCATTGGCCAGACAGAGTCACCCAGCCACTGCCGGACATTCAAGCACATAAAAACAAATGAAGCAGGGGGCAGGGTGTCTGGACCTGAAATGTCCAGTCTCTGCAGCTGATGACCTATGTCCCTTTCCACCCCTCCAACTCACACACATGCACACACTCACACACGTGTACATACACTACACATTGACTCTCACACACACATGCTTCTACACCCACATTTGGTCCGCGCAGTTCCCGTGAGGCAGGACTGAGCCCTTCGCAAGAGTAGACACACGAGCGAGGCTGCCCCCCAGGCCCTGGGGAATGAGGGAGGAGTGGGCTCTGAGATCCTGCCCCTGCACTTTTCCTGGAACATTCTGGAAAGAGGTGCCCACCAGAGTCAGTGGTCAGGACCTAGCAAGAGCTTCAGGACACCTGCTCTTCCTCATGAACACAGCCCCCTAGATGGGCCCCTCTCCATCCTGGGGGCTTGAGTTTGGGGCTGCTGAGCCCTGCGTTTCCTGCAGCCAGTCTGCGGAAGTGCCCAGAGAGGACAACGTCACATTTTGTTAACAACCTTGCAGACGCTCTTCTTAGCAGATGGGTACATATCCTTTACATTTCCAAAAAGAAAGGGTTTGTAATCCACACACTGCCTTATGGTCTCTGTTTTCCTTTTGGGATGATGTGAACACTCTGCCAGGGGGCATGCTTCTGCAACTGACGGTGGCTGTGTCCCCGCCGCACACACGTTCCTCGGCTGGTTGTGCTCACCCTGGGCCTTCCTCATTTCCTCGTGGGCGGCAGCCTTTGCTTGAGTTATGGGGGCACGTGGCAGGGCTGCCACCCACACAGTCCTCTCACACAAAAGTGCCTGCCCGGGAACTGGCTCTCAAACTGCTTTTCTCAATCACTGTTCCCATCACAGCTGCTCTCACCAGAAATCGTGCTGTTATCAGGTCCAGACTCTGTCTTCTTGCTGCCCGACAGGCTAGTAAATCAGGAGACGACGCATTGGGGCAAGGAATAATGACTTTATTTGGAAAGGCAGCAGACTGAGAAGATGGGAGACTAATGTCCTGGAGAACCATCTTCCCTGAGTTAGAATTCAGGCTCCTTTTATACTGAAATGGGGAAGGGGTGTGGCTGGTGGTTGCAAACTCGTTGGTGCCCACCAGACTGGTGGGGACATGATAATGCTTTGGTTTGCAGTTGTCCATGTAGGTCTGGTCACAATGTTCCCGTGAACTTACATGACAAATGTCATTCTCTGTTCTGCAACTTTTTATCTCTGTATGAATGGAAAAGTGTTCTACCGTTGAAGGTCAGAGCCTTGAGAATGGGCTACATATTTCAGGCTCTAGGCCACATTCTTAAGCAAAAGCAATAGAACACAAAGGTCTAATATGGAGTCAGATCTGTTCTTCCCTGTTGCAGCATCCTTTGAAGGGACACAGGCACTTCTGAGTTAACTTACGAGCTGCTGGGGTCCCCCCATCCTCGCCCCCTCCCCCTCCCCTCCTCCTGCTCCCCCTCCCTCCTTCTCCCCCACCTCACATCAACCCTGTCACCTCTCGCCCCCTCCCACCAGATGTCCCAGACCCCGGCTCCAGCCTGATGTCTCTCCCCGGCTCAGGAACTCACACAGCACTGAGACTGACTTGATCTGTCTGCCCAGGAGAGGGGACAGGTCACTATAGGGTGGAAGGGGACAGGGCAGGCAGAGAGGGGACGGGAGGGAGAAGGGGACAGGGGATGGAGGAGGGGACAGGGAGTGACCACAGTGGAGGACAGGGGCTTGTGTGAACCCTGCAGCTCCATGACCCTGGAAGTCTGTTAGCTTCTCTGGACCTTTTTCCTCAGAGAGCCCTGGTGCAAGGATGCCAGGGGGCCTCCTCTCCCCCCAGCCCCACGGGCCCGGGGGCCAAACTGCCTGGTTTGTGAAGGAGACACAGGGACCTTCCTCTCCGGGGACCCATGGAGGGGAGGGTGCAAAACATCAGAGGCTTGGCTCTCGCCCCTGGCACGCACCTGCTCGCCAGACAGACTCCACCTTCTAGGCTGCCTCCCACACGGGGTCAGCCAGGAGCTCAGGCTCCAGGGACAGCAACTCCCGAGGGGGAGGGGGTGGGTCCCCCGTCCCTGTGGGAGGTCCTGGAGGAGATGAGCCTCAGATGCCAAGACTCAGTTCTGGCTGTGGGGGCCCCTGGCAATGGAAACAGTCGGGTGCCAGGTTTCCAGCTGTCCTGGAGGAACTTGATTCTGTGACAGGGAGCAGCCCCTCGGGTTGGGAGGGGGCCGGACACCCTGGGAGGTGGGTGTGCGGACAGAACCAGGGCCAGGGTGGCCGGTGGTGGCTCCAGATCCTTCCCGGCCCGAAGACCATTCCTAGGACCCAGGCAGCGCACAGGCCCGGGAGCCCAGCAGCCGGAGCAGACCCTCCGAGGCTCCGTCAAGAGGTTAATTATTCACACGGCCCAGGACCCAGGGCTGCCGCCGTCCACCCCTCCCCTCCCCGCTGCCTGCAGAAGGTGCCCTTTTGGACTCAGGCGCCGAGGAGGAGAGAGCAATTGTTACTGGAATCATTAAAGTATTTTCTGTGAAATCGATGTTGGTTGAAACAAATTAGAAAACACAGAAAAGTATGAACTAGGAAAGAAACACCGCCTGTGAGCCCACTAACCAGAGATGAGCTCTGTGAAGAAGTTAGTGTATTTCTGCCCAGGTTTTCACCCCTGAGTGTAACCCCCCTGCTCCCCACGGCCTCCCCTGCGGGCTGAGGCTGGTGCCCGGGACACAGGCCCCGCTGCAGAGGGCCGGCCAGCCCCGCTCCTGGCTGCCTCCAGCCCCTCTGAGCCCTGATAAAAGGAATGTTCACATGCTGAGACATAGGGAAGGCATCCTGGCTTATACAGGAGTTCACATGAATTTGATGTTGACTGAAACAGCCTGTTTATGGCCCATCGAACATGCACTGTCCATCTTCTTTAATTATTAAAGGAAAAGCCACATTGACCAGAAGTAAAGAAGGCCCATGTTAAAAATAAAGATGAAATGCCGCTCTTCTGAGGAAGCCTGAGCTGGTCCTCCTTTGCTGGTAAGACCCCCTTCCCAGGTGGCCGCACTGACTCGCTGTGTGTGTGTGTGTGTGTGTGTGTGTGTGTGTGTGTCTGTGCTGATGTGTGTGTGTGTGTGTGTGTGTGTGTCTGTGCTGATCTGTGTGTGTGTGTGTCTGTGCTGATCTGTGTGTCTGTGCTGATCTGTGTGTGTGTGTGTGTCTGTGCTGATCTCTGTGTGTGTGTGTCTGTGCTGATCTGTGTGTGTGTGTGTCTGTGCTGACGTATGTGTGTGTGTGTGTCTGTGCTGATCTGTGTGTGTGTGTGTCTGTGCTGATCTGTGTGTGTGTGTGTCTGTGCTGATCTGTGTGTGTGTGTGTGTCTGTGCTGATCTGTGTGTGTGTGTGTGTCTGTGCTGATCTGTGTGTGTGTGTGTGTCTGTGCTGACGTGTGTGTGTATGTGTGTGTGTTGAAACCTTGAAGGGACCCCTGACTTGCCGAATGCGCTTTGTTCTGACAAGACGCAAAGCTGTGCTGGGAGCCCTGCTTCTCCGGAGCAGTTTCTCGGAGGAGGCTGGGAAGCGGGCTTCC
Organism: Camelus ferus; assembly: GCF_009834535.1. Classification (NCBI taxonomy): domain Eukaryota; kingdom Metazoa; phylum Chordata; class Mammalia; order Artiodactyla; family Camelidae; genus Camelus; species Camelus ferus. The sequence continues at coordinate 3,754,845 of NC_045696.1, forward strand.
GGGCTGGTCCTCAGTTTGGCTCAAATAAAACTCTTCTCTATTCTTATTACGACTGTTTACTATTTTCGCTGATCCCCGCCCTGCACCCCAGACCCCAGGCCGCCTCTCCACACAGTTGTTGGGGGCTGCTGCTTTGCGGGCCACTTGAAAGGTGAGTTGCGTACGTGTGCGGGGAAGAGCTGTCGTGGGTGATGGGTGCGCCCGGTGCCTCCTGTGCTCTGCCCCGGCTCCCAGGTGCAGCTGGGTCTGGGGGACCCACCTCCCTTCGGTGCAGCCCCCTGCTCACTTTCTGCCCCCGCTTCCCCTCTTGAAGCCCACCTGGCGTCCAGGAGTCCCCGGGAGGCGTGGGAGTCACCCCCGCACGGTGGGAAACAGGGATGGATGGGCAGGGCTGCCCCCTGTCCAGCCTCCCCTGACAACTCCGAGGCCCCCTTTCTTCTCAGAGGCCCTGGGGGACCACACTTTCCAGGACCCTCTCCCCCATGTCTTGAATTGGCTTTCTGTCTCCTCGACCCCCTGCTCAGGCTCCCTGGGGCCCCTGCCTAACTGAACACCTGCACGTAGTCCTCCTCCACGCCCTGCACGGGGGACCAGGCATGGGCCACTGCTCCTGGCCAGCCTGCATGGGCTCCTTCTGGAGGACACAGGATGCCAATGAGGAGCCTGGAACTGCTGAAAACGGAGGAGATAGTTGACCAGAGTGGCGGATCGTCTGCGAGGCTGGGTCAGCCGTGACCCCACAGAGCTCAGTTTTGGGAGTAGACGATGTGGCTTTGACACTCAGATGCCACCCATTTCTAACGTGGCCAAGTGTCCAGCAGGCTGAGACCTCCGCCAACTCAAGGCAGCTCCTGAACAAATACCATTCAAAGCATAACCATGATTTCTGAGTTACATCAGTTCAGGAAGGATGAAAATACATTAGGAAGGGTGGAGCTCCGCGGTAGAGCACGTGCTTAGCACACCAAGGTCCTGGATTCAATCCCCAGGACCTCCGTTAAAGATAAATAAACCTAATTACCTCCCATCCCATAATATATATAAATATAAATACATAAAAGTCTTAAATAGAAAGTTCTGGAAGGACAGCCGGGCCCCACCGGGCCTTGCCAGTACACGTTTTCTCCAGAGTCACCGGCAGCCTCTTGGACCATAAAACGTGGGCACAGCTGAACCCACCGGTGCCATCACAAACGGTAAACGGCGCACTCAGAGCCAGGGACTCGCTACCTCTAACCTTGAATGGACACTGCCCGTCCCTGGGGAAGGTCACCTGCTTTCCACCTGCAGGGTCTCCCCAGGCCTGTGCCCAGGGAGCCAGGTGCTACTTCAGGGTCAGTGACCTGCTGTCCCACCTGGAACTTGACCCAGACTGGATGCAGGTGGGACCCCCATCGCTTTCCAGACAAACCATAAAAAAGGTGTCGGCCCTTCCCTGTCTTAACAGTCTCACCACTTCAGCTTTGGCTCCGCCTGGATTTTGTGCCCTGGCTTTGCATTTTAATGTCTTTGTTTTGTCTGCCCAGCCTATTTTATTGCTACAAACCACAAAAACGGGGCCAGCGTGCCTGGAGCAGGCGGGGCCTCCCCTCCTCCCCGCAGCGTCTTCCCACTTCCCCCTCCTCCCTCTCCTCCCTCTGCTCCTCCAGCAGGAAACGGGCTGTGCTAGGGGTTGGATTATGTGCCCCCAATTGTGCCCCCATTTATGTGTCAGGGTTCTGTACCACACCCCGTACCTCAGAATGTGGCCTTACTGAGGTACGGGGTCTTTACAGAGGTGACCAAACGAAAATGAGATCGTTAATGTGAGGCCCTGACCCGACAGGATTGGCGTCCTTATAAAAAGGGGAAGTTTGGGCAGAGACAGACCCATGCAGAGGACGACCACGTGGAGACACCGGGAGAAGGCGGCCACGTGGCTGGGTGATGCGGCCCCAAGCCGACGACACCAAGGATGCTGGCGAACACCAGAAGCTGGAGGAGGCAAGCAGGCCCCTCCGCAGTAGAGCACGTGCTTAGCACACCGAGGTCCTGGGTCCATAGTTTGTTTTCTAGAGCCTTCAGAGAGAGCGTGGCCCTTGACTTTGGAGTTCTGGTCTCCAGAACTGTGAGAGAATACGTTTCTGTTGTTTAGGCCCCAGTCTGTGGCCCTGTACTGAGGCAGCCCTGGAAAACAGCGCAGGGAGTGAACTCAGCAAGCGTGGGGACATAAGCCTGCCAAATACCCCCTTGAACGAGGGAGCTGTCACGCCTGGCTGTCCGTTCTGTCTGTTCTGTCTACGAAGTTGTTGCGGGTCACTCAGGACTTTGAGAAACAGGATATTTTCGAAACTCAAAAGGTTTACTGGCTAAAAGCTTGTCTTGCAATATAAAGAACCCCTGTGCCGACCAAATTCATAGACCTGTTTTCTCCATATCATCCCTGATTTAGTTTTCTCAGAAATAAAAACTGTATGAATGTAAGTGTCACGGCATTTGGAAACAAGGATCAGCTTATCTCCTCTCCCAGGACTTAGTTGCAACCGTGGTCCTGCCCCACCTGCCCACGGAAGCCATTCGGAGCTGTGGTGGGCGGTCCAGGGCTTACCACCCGGTTTTGAAAGCTTCCCTCTGCATGGGGCTGGCTGCCTGGGGGAGACTGTGGAAGTCACAGCCTGTGCTGATGCCCGGAGTGGAAAATATGATGGTATTTATTGATTCTGGCTGCAGGTTAGGGCAATTTTTAGCAGCTGGCTGGCCAGCAGGAGGCCCCGGGGGCAGCCCCTGCTTTGGGTGGGAGGCAGGGCCTCCCCTGGAAGCCATCCAAGGAAGGCGGGGAAGGGAGATGCCCGCATGTGCTCACACCTTCCTTCGCAGCCTGAGTTCTCCGTGAGCGCCCCCTGCGTGGGCTGGGTCGCCTCCCTAGCTGTGCTTGGGAGCCCCCTGGAGGCTGATGAACTGGCAAGTGAACAAGGGGGTTTGGACCCTGCCCTGCTCTGATCCCACACGGCGGGTGGCCCACACCTTGGGAAGGATGCTTCTGTCCTGTCTGGTCCTGGGCTCTGACCCCCAGGAGGCCTGACGGTCAGGGCGAGGGGCTGAAGGAAGCAGGCTGAAGCCCTGGCTTTGCCACCCCTCACCGCACATGAGGACCACGCCACACATCCTTCAAGGGTCTTGTGAAGTGGACACAGTCTTAGCCCTCGAGTAAGTGGCCCACCAGTGTTCACCTTCCTGAGGGTGGGGTGGTCTGCTGGCTGGCATCAGGCTCTGAGGGTGGGGCCGTACCGTCCCCAGGGGGGATCTTGGCATCCCTTCCCTTTCGCAGCGGGTGTGGACCCACGTGGGCCTTGCCCTCCTTTCTCACTTCCTGGGCTGGAGGGGACCTGAGTCAGTCGTGGAAGCGGCAGAGGAGGCCGCCTTCTGCAAAGAGACGTAAACACCAAGCGGGACGAGTCGCCTCCAGGGAGGGCACGGCCCAAGCTCCCTAGGACCACAGGCTGTCTGTGCGAAAGGGGCTTGAGATCATCTAGCTAGACATCGCCGAGGATGTCATTTGGCAAAAGGCGTGGAGGATGAATCCTCTTGGTTGAATGCACTGCAGGACTTTTCAGGGCCTTGACTGCTCAGCTGCTCAGGGAATGTGATAAACAGGGGTGTGGCTGCAGCCCTTCCCAGGTGTATCTGACTTCAACTAAAAGTCAGGTTTATTAGGGTGCAACTGACACAGAGCAAAACTCCTTCTTAGGGAGTAGTTCTACGAGTTTTGAAAAATGTACACACTGTGTTACCGCTAAGGGAACCCAGAGTGGAACATGTCCACCCCCCAGCCCCCCACCCCTTTGCAGTCAGTCTCCTCCTTCCACCCCAGCGCCTGCAACCAGGGATGGATTCAGTCTCTGCTGAATGACTATAGGTTGTTTATCCGTCTACCAGGTGATGGACCTTTGGGTTGTCTACAGTTTGGGGCGATTGTGAATAAAGCTGGCAGAAACATTTGCACACAAGTTTCAATGTAAACACTAGTTTTCATTTCGCGGGTATATACCTAGGGTTAGAATTGCTGGGTCATTTGGTAAATTTATGTTTAACTTTGTAAGAAAATTGCCAACTGTTTTCTAAAGTGGCTATACCATTATGAATTCTTTTTTTTTTTAACTGAAGTATAGTTGATTTACAATGTTGTGTTAATTTCTGGTGTACGGCAAAGTGATTCAGTTATATATATTTTTTTTTTCATAATAGGTTATTATAAAATATTGAATGTAGTTCCCAGTGCCACACAGTCAGTCCTTATTGTTTATCTGATAGATAGTAGTGTGTATATATTAATCCCAAACTCCTAATTTACCCCTCCCCCACCCTCTCCCCTTTGGTAACCATAGTTTGTTCCTATGTCTGTGAGTCTGTTTCTGTTTTGTAAATAAGTTCATTTGTGTCTTTTTTTTTTTTTTTTTTTTTTTTTTAGATTCCACGTTTAAGTGATAACATACGCTGTTTGTCTTTCTCTGTCTGACTTGCTTCACTTATAGGATCATCTCTAGGTCCATCTATGTGGCTGCAAATGGCACTATGCATTCTTACCAGTGGTTCATGCAGACTTCATTTGTTCCGCAGGCTTATCAGCCCTCGGGGTTGGGTGTCGTCTCTTGCTGACTGTTGTTACAGCCTTTCTAGTGGATGTGTAGTTGTAGCCCAGTAATTATCGGAGGTAATTTGCATTCCTCTAATAATTAATGACCAGATGTCTTTACGAGGGCTTCTGAGCTTCTTTGCTATTCATTCATCTTGTTTGAACACTTTTTTTTCCCCTGCTGGGCTATTTCATGGGAAATGCTTTCCTGACCCAATCTCTTCATGTTAAAGATGAAGAGGAAAAGTGTGCACCAGAGAGGGTGTGCGCTGAGCCTGAAGGTGCTCAGCAGCAGCAAGGCTGGGACAAGAACTCGCACGTGGCTCCCTCCCTTGCAGGGTGCAGAGGGGAAGAAAACCCAAAGTGGCTCAGTTTTCTCTCCCTGCTCAACTCAAAAATGAAGTACCCTGATTCATAAGGAAAAAAGCTAGCTCGGGGAGTGGCCCTTGATCTCCTGTGGGAGCTCCTTGTGTGACTTCACGTTAAGCATGGTAGATGGAATAGACACATTTATCAGCTCCTTTAGAAAAGCTTGTAGAACACCGGCACGGCAAACGTAAGGGGCCAGCTCACAAGAACAAGGGGAGTGGGGGCAGCAGCAGGTGTCCATGAAAGTGTCCCTTCACCCTTCTTTTTGGCTGACAGAGCCCCAGTTTTGGCTGGAGCAGGCATGCTCCCAATGAACTCGTTTCCCGGAGCCCCTGGCCCTGGGGAGGTCCGTGTGACCCTGGGGAAGTGGAAGTCTGCTGGAGATCCTGGGGCGTCTCCTTCCTGACCTTGGAGCCACTGCTTCTCCATCGTCTTTTCTTTCATCCCTCCTTGGAATGTAGACGTGATGCTGGAGAGGAGCGATGCTCTCGTGACCATGAGGGAACCACGAGGATGAAAGCTGCATGGTGAGGATGGCAGAAGAGAAGGACAGGAGGACGCTGGGATGGCGAAAGCGCCGTGGGGCTGCCGTACCAGCCTGGGGTTGCTTGCTCTTGGTGAGAAAACTGAAGTGCTGTTTGGTTGTGCCATTGAACGGGGGTCTGCTACGTGCAGCCAAATGCAAGCTGTACGTGAGGTATTGGCACCACAGACCAGTGAAAAGTGAATCAAAATCTCTTGCCAAAATGACCCCCAACCTACGCAAGCAACTCACATTTCAAAACCCCAGAACGGCTGAAGGACTGGAGGCACCAAAGATCTCTGAAGGCTGGAGTGAGGGGTTGGTTGAACAGGGTAGCGGTGAAACGGTGGACGAAGTCAGAAGAAACCCTTAGACCCTAGGGTCTCCCCCCTCATCCCACTGAGGCAGACACTCTCTTGCCCCCGCCGAAGAGAAGTGAGGGATGTGTACACTGCAGAGAAGTTACACCAGACAGCCTCGGACTTGGTGACTCGGGGAAGAGCAGGAAGAAGAGAAAGTTATCTAACAAATAATACAAAAAAATTTTACTGGAACTGTAAGACGTGACTTCCCGGTTGAACGAGTGAATCCAGATGCCAAACAAAACTTGAAAAAAAGGCACATCATCTTGAAATTCCAAAACATAGGGGATTTAAAAATCCTAAATATTTGTGTAAGAAAAACAGTGGGATGAATTCGAAGATCAGTATTTCTCAAGAGTAATCTTGTAAAGCAGAAAATAATGGAGCAATGCCTTCAAAATCCTAAGAAGAAAGTTTTTATCTAGGATTCTTTATACAAACCATCAGTCAAAAGGTAGAATAAAGGTGTTTGAAAATATATAAGATCTGTAAGATTTAAAAATTGTCCCTCACATGCATCCTTTCTCAGAAAGCTACTGGAGGGTGTGCTTCATCTGAACAAGAAAGTAAACCCAGGAAGAGAAACATGTGGGACATAGGACACACTATGTAGCACAGAAAAATGCAGAGAGTCTCACTAAAGTTGAAGGGAGCTCTCAGGAGGGCAGCTGTGCCACAAGCCAAGGGGTCAGCCAGTCCAGACACAAACGGGAGGGCAGAGAGCTCCAGAAAGGACAGCTCCCCTGGAAAAGCAAACATCAAGACAAAATGAAAAAAAGAATGGTTACCTGATGCGTGTGACTTTGCTGAGAGGAGTTTTTCAGCATTGCTCGATAACTCTGGGGAGTAAATGGTTACTAGTATATAGAAAATTAAGTATATGAAGAAATGACACAATAGTTAACTCCAGGAAAAACCAAAGTTGCACAAGAAAAGAAAACGTAATCCTAATGCCCTAAGTGGCTTAGTTGTGACATTTGTGGAGTCATAATAATGCCAACCCTGAACATTGTATTGGCCAAACGTTGTTTTGGTTGTGATATAAGAAAACTGTGAAGGTGGTGGGTAGGATGGGAGAAGCTGAGAGTGTGCGGGGTGGGTGGCGGTGTCCGTGAGCTAAAACTGGAAAACAAGAAACAATATAGTAATCATGTTCATTAAAAATGTGGAGGTAAAGGTAAAAAAAACCAGAGACTTGAAATTAACTCAAGGGGAAGGGGATTGAAGGCGGGAAGGGGTGTGGTGCGAGCCTTGCAACACTATTTGCCTTTTAAGCAATGTTATAAAATTAATTAAAAAGGAAGAAATAATAATCTTAATAAAAATGACAGACTCTCCTCTCAGGAAACAATCAGAACAAGCACACCCAGACACTCCGTCTGCGCTGGTTTTAGTAACCCAAACCCAGAGGTGTGCGCCTCAAGACAGGCACCCTCGGTCGCCGGAGAGTCTCCGGCGGCTCCTCCAGGGGCCCTGGCCGCCGAGCCGGCTGGAGTCTGAGCACAGGCAGCCGTGACCAAGCCCCGAGCCACCCCTGTGTCTGGCAGGTTTACGGGTTAGTGCAGGCGGATTTACTGCTGTGCAGCCAGCCGCCCATTAGCAAAGGAGGGCTTCCGACACGCCGAACTGGCAACACGGCAGGGAAGATGGGAACTGTGCACCTAAGTCCTCTCCTTCCCCTGCTGTCCTCGTCAGAGTCTTTTTGTTTTCCTTCCCAGTGGAACCCAGATGCTGGTGTGTAAGCAGCAAAGGGAGCTCGGGAGCTTCTCCAGCCAGACCGCGGTTTCCAGTCCTGTCCTGACACTCCAACGAGCCTCCTTTGGGTGTGGGTGGGGGAGTCTCCTGCAGCCGGGCCCCCGGGGAGATTCCTCGGGTCCCTGCTGCCCCAGGGGAGAGCGTGGAGGGGAGGGGTGGCAGGCCTCTCTGACAAGGTCACATCTGAGAGAGTCACATCTGATTTTGTGTCCAATGCCGAGAAATCAGAGCTGAGCTCTCTAACTTGTGTATTAGGCTCCTGTGGCTGTCGTAACAAATTACACAAACTGGGTGGTTTACACAGAAGAAGTGTGTGTTTTCACAGGGCTGGAGGCCAGAAGTTAGAAATCAAGGTGTCTGTAGGGCTGGTTTCACCGCGTGGCTCCTGAGGAGGGTCCTTCCAGGCCTGCCCCCCGGCTTTGGGCGCTGGTGATCTTCCTTGGTGTGTAGACCGCTCACTGCGGGCTCTGCCTCCGTCTTCACGTGCTGTCCTCCTCTTGTGTCTCATCACGTGGCCCTCCCTCTGTCTGTGTCCAAGTTTCTTTTTCCCTATAAGAACACCAGTCATGCTGGGCTGAGGGCCCATCCGAATCCAGTATGACCTCATCTTAACTTGATGACATCTGCAAAGACCCCACTTCCAAATAACGTCACAGTCCTGGGTTCTGGGGGTTAGGAGCCAGACGTATATTTTAAGGGGGCACAATTCTACACCCTCGTGGCTGGCTCCACCGTCACGGCTGCTCAGGACCCTGAAAAACCCCTTCTTCAACATGCTGACCCTGGAAGCTACACTCCTATCATTATCCCTCTTCCCTTGTCACCAGACTTCTTGAAAACGTTCTTTCCATCTGCTTTCCCATCGGCACCATCCACCCAGCCCTCACTCGGCGGCCCAGCCCTCCTGTGGATGGCTCTCTCCTTGGGGGCAGTGACCTCTGCGGGGCTCACCCGGGGGTGGAACAGGCCGCCAAGCACCTGACTTAAGTCACCCAGTGCAGACGGGTTCTTCCAGAGTCGCTGTTTGGGGTGGGGGTTCGCACTGGGCCAGCTGTCACCGCCGTTCTCCAGAGAAGGCCTGGAGGCTCTGCATCGGAGCTTTGCTTCCAGAACCAGCTCGAGCCCTACACAGGCGCCCACCGCGCTCACTGCCAAAGAGCTCCACCTTTGTCTTAACTCGCAGAGAGACCATCTCGCAGGTTCACCCACTTCCTTCGGTTCCAAACAGCTTTTGTCTCCTTCCAAAGTCCACGCACCCTCCAAGGTCAGAGGTCAAGCCGATGCGCTAGAGACCGGGAGGGGCTTCCTGACAGAAGGACTGATGCTGGGCGAGCCACCTGACCTTTTGAAAGCTCAGCTTTCTATTCTGGAAAGTGGGGGTGGTGGGGTTTCCTCACGGGGTGACGGTGGGAGTTAAATGAAACACACAAGCAGAATTCTCAGGCCGAGTGCACGGCCTATAATAGGAGCTCCGTGCACGGTGACTGCAGTTACTCACTGAATGCAGTTGTCCCACAAGCGGCGGCCTCCCGGGGCGCCCCTGCGTGCGGGCCGGGTCAGCGTGCGAGCTGACTAGCACACCTGCGTGACTCATCTCCCGCAGGGGCTATTCCGGGGCCGGGCAGCTCCTCCCTGGACTGTGACAACGGGCTTCCCGGGGACAGTGAAGACAAACAGGTTGACACTGTCAGCCAGGCTCCACCAGGGCTTTCTGGGGGGGCCTGTGGGGAGCCGGGCAGTTGGCAGGACGTGGGCCGCCCACAGCTCCCAGGACAAGGGGTCAGGTCGACTGAAAGCTTAGAACTTGGAACTGGAGGGCCTGGGCTGGGCAGCGAGGGGGCAGCCAGGTGACACCACGGGCCTACTCTGCCCTCCTCCCCCTCCCACACTTAGGGTTGTGCCCGGAGGGAGCCCCGCTGAGCTCCACCTCTGTCACCTCCCACCCACGTGCTCTCTGCTCCTGAAGACACGTGGCTGGACATTCACTCGGCGGGGGTGGGAGGGGTGGGGGGGTCACTGTTTGGTGCATCATTCCTGCTGTAACTGCTTTCTTGGTTTAACTCTGGGAAAGTACATATAACATAAAATGTACAATTTTAACCATTTTTAAGTGTCAGGGGCTTTAAGTCTGTTCACATTGTTGTGCAACCACCACCACCGTTCGTTTCCAGAACCTTTTTATCTTTCCAACCTGAAATTCTGCCCCATTAAACTTTCACTTCGCATCCCTCTGTCCCAGCCCCTGAAACCCAGCATTCTACTTTCGGTTTGTGTGAATCCAGCTCCTCTAGGGACCTCATGTAAGTGGAATCATACAGCATTTGTCCTCTTATGCCTAGCTTTTGAGCATCATGCCCTCAAGGCTTGTCCACGTTGTAGCAGGTGTCAGAATGGCTGAGTGCCGTTGCATTGCGTGGCTGGACCGAGTTTTGCTTTTTCATTTATCCACCTGTGGGCACCTGAGGGGCTTCCACCTTTGGCTAGTGTGAGTGACGCTGCTGTGAACACGAGGCGTGCTGTGTGAGTTCCTGTTTTCAGTTCTTCTGAGGACATGCCCAAAAGCAGAGTTGCTAGGTCACACGGTAATTCCATGCTTAAGTTTCTGAGGACTCGTGAATGTTGCATTCTGTAGCAGGGGTTTAAATATGCAGTGTCAAAAGTAAGACACGTCGGGAAGAATGGAAAAAGGGCCCGGGTCCTGCCAGCCCAGACTGACTGGGGTGGGAATGCTGACTCTCCATAATCACAGCCAAATCACTTCACTTTCCTGAGCCTCAATTTCCTCATCTGTAAAATGGGAGTGATCCCATCCACCTCAGGTCACGTGGGCTTTTGAGAAATTTTAACTTGATTAGGAAAGGCGGAAATGCTAGTGGCTTAGAGCCACGGTCAGGAAGCCACGTCCTGCACCTGTTTTTGTGCTGCCTAAGAGCCAGGATAGTTTTCACGTTTTTTAAGAGTTGTGAAAAAAAAAAAAAAAAAGCAAAAGAACAAGTGACAAAGTCTGCACGTGGCCTGCGGAGCCCCGTGCACTTGCTCTCCAGGCCATTTTAGGGAAAAGCTTGTGATGCTTTGTTTAGGGGAGGGGCTCTGACATCAGAGGACAAGGACTAAGTCACGTAACCTTGACCAAGTCCCTCTGTCCGTCTGACCCTCGGCCTCCTCATCTGTAGAGTGGGGTAACAATGCCTGAGGCTCGTTGTCTAAGCTCCGACAAGTCTCTGCTGCACACGGCCAGGCCTTGCCCCTTCCAGCATGTTCTGCATCTCTCGTCTCCTGCTTTCTGTGTGGTCTGCCTCCCCAGCTAGGATGGAAGGCTCACGGGCAGGGATGTGGAGACGCTTTGTTTGCTGCTGGCTCTCTTCCCTTTGCAGTAGATATTTGTGGAGATAGTTCAGACCCCAGAGGGAGATATGAGAAGGGAATGAGTTAGCACATGAAAGACATTGAGATGGTGCTGAGACAGGTGAGGGCCCAGGGTGGAGTCAGCCCCAGCTGGCAGCCCCGGATATGCTGGGGGCTCTTCCTACAGTGCAGGTGCTTGGGGTTGCGTCCCCGTCCGGTGCCGCCTCTGCCCAGCACAGCTTGGTGGATAAAATAGCAGAAGCACACTGGAAAAGGCCAGGTGCTTCCCGGAGCACCTGGGGTGTGGTGCCAGCAGGGCTGCAGACCAGCTCTGTCATCCAAGGCAAACATGGTCAGCTCCCTGGGGACCTGCCAGACGGGTCGCCACACCTTCTTGAGCAAAGGCGGCGAAATGACAGGTCCTGTTTGCTGCAATGTCTTTAGGGAACTGAAGCCAGCCCCTGCAGCCACCCAGCTCTGCCAGCTTGACAAGTGTCCCTGCTCCGCTCTCTCATGTGACCCCGGTGATAACCTACGGGAAGGCATCGTCCCATTTTACAGAGGAAGGCACTGAGGTTCTTGGAGCCGAAATGCCTCCCTCAAGCTCATGGTTACTACATCACTTTGCCAGAAATTGACCTTGAGATGGTATGCCGTGGGGCCTTCTGCTGTGCAGAGAGTGGGTGAATTGAAGATGCACATAAGGAAGGGGGCATTAGAATCACTGACCTTCTGGAGAGGAGGCAGGAAGACAGACCATCTCCCCTGAGAGAACCCAGGATGCAGCCAGTGGTCCTCAGGGCAAGGCCCGTGGCAGCGGGGGCTGGGGGTAGGGGGCGCTTGACCTCAAGCTGCGGACACAGGCTTGGCTCACATACCCCGCAGCAGAAAACCTGGAGGACTGCGTGCTCTGACTTGCAGAAGATCCTTCTCCTGCCTCTGAAGACGGCTTCCCCGGGGACAGAAGGCTTAGATGTCAAGCCCAAAGACAATGAGATCTCTGAATCTTCAGGGCCTCTCATCTTGGCCTCTGGGGCTGACTCAGCCTCACGGATGTGCTGGCCTGATTTTTTTCACACAGCCTGTGTTCATTTTTGATGGTTCTCTCCTTGCCGCCACGCTCCCAGCACAAACAAAGGCAGCCGGGCTTGGAGGCAGGGGAGGGTGGAAGGGGAGGTGGCCCGGAAAGAGGGCGGTGGAGGGCAGGTATGCGTGGCTTTGTTGACAGATAAGTGAACTGATGTCATGGAACAGGTGTCTCCTCCAGCAGGAAATGCAGGTCGGGTGACATACTTGAAGTTCAAGAACAATTACAGGCAAGCAATCCGCTAAGACCGCCTAACAGGACAGCTCCTGGGTTCCCAGGGCGTCAGAGGATGGGAGTCAGAGGCCGATCTGTGTGGTTTGGAGAACCCGTCCCTGTCCCTTCCAACAGAGGCGGAAAAGGAGAGAACCACCATCACGCTTGTAGCATCATCATGCTCAGGCCACGTACCAACCAACGCATGGAAACCTCAGCCTCTCCCCTCGGCCCCCTGGTTAAGCAAGTAAGATGGTCATTCCGATCCTTTTGCAGATGAGGAATTCTAAACACGCAAGAATTTGTGGGAAAAGTCAAGCGGCCGGGGAGCCATGGAGTAAAAAAAGGGCTGGCTGGCTAGGTCACACAGCCCCACCCTCAAATGAGTTTCCAGCTAAATTCGCCCTGGAGGACACAACATACCTTGCAAATTGGTAACTTGGAAAGCTAGGAAAGAACCTGCTTTTTTGTTTCGTTTTGTTTTGTTTTTAAAAAAAACTGGTGTTTCCTGGCCTGGCCTATGGGTCCAGCATTGACTCAGTCCCACAGGTGCGTTAGTTATCTCAGCCCATCTGCCCCCATCACCCCAAGCCCGGGGCGTCAGTGGCTCCATTGAGAGAAGAGGACACAGAGGACTGAGGAGACATTTGTTCACGTGGGCATTTCGAGGTAGAGAGGTGACCTTGCATGGGCTCTGTGTGACTCCGAAGTTGCTCTGTGTTTGGAGAAGTTGAAATATGGGCGACTTCTTTTCTTCGGGGGGCAGGTAATTAGGTTTATTTGTTTATAGAGGAGGCACTGGGGGGTGAACCCAGGACCGCATTCCTGCTAGGCATGCGCTCTACAGCTGAGCTGTACCCTCCCCACGGCCCCCCCGAATGTGGGAGATTTCTGATTTGCCTTTGGGTCCTGAGACCCGGCTCTGGCTGAAAGGTGGGGTGACAGCGGTCACGACTGTGCCACGTCTTGGAGGTTCGTCCTCAGCCCAAGAGCTGCTGCAAGTCTCAGAACCGTGGACTCACTGTCTGCTGAGAGGCTTCAGGGTGCGGCCTGAGGTCACACCCGTGCATGACTGGCCTGGCCATGGCTCACCCCTGCTCGAGGGGCTGGTCGGCTACAGGAGCTCTAGGTCCCCCTCAGGCCACCTCGAAGGAAGCCCAGACAGGGGCCTTCGTGCTTGGGGAACCCGGGCTACCTGGGAAGTGAAGGGAAGGCCCCGGTAGGACCAGGCGTGCCACCCCTCCCTCTGCAGGAGTCCAAGGCCAGAGCGAGGCTTCCCCTGGAGAGAAGAGGAAGGGAGAGGTCGGAGGGGTTTTGATGAAAGAGAAAGGAGGGCTCTTCCTGGCGGACATCGAGGCCAACCGAGTCTGAGCCCCGTGGACAGAATGCAGACCACACGGTTCTTGCTGCACAGCCCCAGCACAGGGGCTCGGGGAGGCGGGAGGAAGGGGTGCTTCTGTGGAAATGCGCAGTCTTCTCCGAGGGCCTGGCTTGCTGCGCGCAGAGATGGGGCTCCGTCCCTCCCTCCCCCAGCCCTATGGGACCCCAATAGGTGGTTGGTTGTCAAATCCCAGACTTGTCTCTTAAATACATCGCCAATCCGCCCTCTCCCCTCCACTCCTGTCCTCTCCTTGCTCCTGTCCAGGTGGGCCCCACCATCTCTATCTGGACCTTTGCTTTGGATGAACTGATCCCCTCAGCTCTGACCCCTCCTTCATCCCGGCTCCATCCCGGGCTCAGATCTTCAAGCTTCCATCCCGGTTTACTCACTGGGAGGTTCTGAGTGAGCTCTGTACACAGAGAGCACTAAACACACACTGGCTGTTTTGGCTACTGCCCTTGTCTTTCCTACCACACTGGAGCCAATAAGCTATTTAAAAACATATCAAAAAAAAATTTTTTAAGGACTGTAAAAACAAAAAAAATCAAATCATGTCACCTTCTGCTTTTAAATCCACAAAGAATTATTCTCCAAATGATGTTGTAAAAGGGGTAGATGAGATCCCCTCTGACAATGTGAACCAAAATTGTCTGTGGATGTAAGAGATAAACAAAAGTATCAAAATGGTTTTTTTTTTTTAAGTTGGAGAGAAAAATGTTTAATTGACCTCAGTTCTGGAAAGGAATGGTTGGCTTAAAATTAATGGAAGGAATCATAAATGAAGACATCAGCATGTTTGTCTAAGATAAAAATCTCCTGGGATGAGCAATGTGAGCAAAAATGAATGGTTAATGTCGCAAAAATACAGCATAAATATGGGCAAAGTGTTGAGCTCCTTCACATACAGAAAAGCTTTTTATAAGTTAATATGAAAAATGTAGTCCACTAGAAAAACAGTCAAAAAGCATGCAATTTCAGCCTAGAATATTAAGGTCTAAGACCTGGTAAGGGTGATGTTCACGGAGCATTTGGGTTCCAGAGGCAAAGCTGAGCTATTTACATACGTGTCTTTATTTGAGCCTGTTTACTGATAAACATGGAGGCTTAGAGGGGCTATGGAATTGCCCCTAAGTCTCCAGGTTCTAATTGACAGAGCCAGGATTTGAGCCTATCTTGGACTCTGAAGCCCAAAGCACTATGCTATATAAATTAAATTTTTCAATAAACTACTTTAAAAAAACCCTCAATTGCACTAACAAAGAAATGCAAATCAAAACAATGAAGAATCAGCCACCAAACCAGCATGCATTTTTGAACCAGTGACTCACCCGTTCAGGTGAAGTCCAGGGTGGGGCAGGCAGGCACGTCTGCACATTGAGGTTGGTGCTGAAGTGTAAATTGTAAAGCTGTTTGGAAAGCAATTTTGAAATATGTAGGAAGAGCTTTACAAAGTGTTCCTACTCTCTGACCTAGAGATTTCATTTCTAGAAAACTATTGTAAGGAAGCAGAGATCAAAGTTAGTGAACAAAGACACTTATTACAGCAGTATGTATAACACAGATTTTTGGAAACTAGCCAGATACTTCCAAACCAAGGACCGAGGAAATAAATGATAGTGCACCACAGGGGGAATATTATGCACTCGTTAAAAAGCACATTTCCCACTTATATGTGGAATCTTAAAAAAAAAAGGACACAAATAAACTTATTTACAAAATAGAGACAGACACAGACATAGAAAACAACAGTAAACTTATGCTTACCGGGGGGAAAGGAGTAGGGAGGGATAAACTGGGAGTTCAGGATTTACAGGTACTAACTACCACATATAAAATAGATAAACAACAAGGTCCTACTGTACAGCACAGGGGGCTACAGGCAAGAGCTTGTAATGGCCTATAGGAATATACTTATGTGTAACTGAAACACCATGCCGCACACCAGAAGTTACAACAACGTGGTAAACTGCCTCCACTTCAATTTTAAAAAAAAGCACATTTTTGAAGACCATGGGAAGTGCCAGTAAAATCTTAGAGGCAGGGCACTTCCAGAGCCCTCAGGGACAGACGGAGTGAGCGGGGCCACACCCCTGACGGACGCAGGATGTCCATCCTGCGGGATGTGGTCTGTGCTCAGGTGAGCAGCCCAGTGAGCGTGGTTTCCGGTTTTCACCCTTCTCCAGTGGACCCAGTGTTTTACCCAGTCCACTGAGAGAACTGGATGCCTTCTGAGAACAGCACAGGGGCCAAGGGAGTGCCAGGAGGTGTCCTTCCCACCCCAGACTGAGCCACCAAGAAGGAGAACAGAGACTAATGTCACCTGCGGATGGTCAAACTACAAACCCCACACCTGTGTGGGCAGAGGTCGCGCTCCCTCACACAGGACAGCTCCCGCCTCCTAGGCAGCCTGGATGTGCCAGACAGCAGGTGTCAGCACATCCAAAAGAAGGTCGTTGCTGTCTGGAGGGCAGGCCTGGTCACCCCCAGGTGCGGAGGCAAGAGAAAGGAAGCGCTGGCCGGGCAGGGCCCTGCGAGCCCACCGGGGGCCTCCACTGTGGGAACGCGCAGCCCAGCTGCCCCCTGCCTTGCCCTCCCTGCCAGGGGGGCTCCCTGCTTTCTTCTGACAACTCGGCCTCGGGTGCCCAGCCTGACTGACAAGGCAGTGTGGGGGTTCCCCCCTGGGCTGCTGGACGCTTGTTTTTCTCATTCTAGAAGCAGATTTCTGATTTATGCCCCAGTCTCTTGTGGGTGTGTCTGGGCCGGGATCATCTTAATTTCTGCGTCAGAGCTTAGACCCATTTTGCAGATAAGGAATCAGAGGCTCTGAGAGGTAAACTAACCTGCCCCAGCTTGTCAGAGAAGCTGGAATTTGGGCCCAGGGAGTCGGAGCCCAGAGCCCACCTCTCCAGCAGTATGGGCGAGTTGCCCACATCAGAGGAGGCCTGAGCTTCTGAGCAGGCCTGAGTGGCGGATACGAGCATCATGGGGAGTTTTCTGCTCGCAGGAGCTCGGAGTCTGGGATCTAGGCATGCAAGCAGGTCGTTTTCTAAGCTAGGGTCAGGGTGCAGTTACATAGACAGCTGTGGACACAGAACAGGGTGGGAGCGAGTGACCGGCATGACTATCGAGTTCCCAGAAGACGCCTCGCTGGGACGCCAGTGCTGGGAGTTTGCCGGGTGGACGCCTGCAGAAGGGTCCCCCCTGGCCAGGGGAGCTGCAAGGGCAAAGGCTTGGAGGTGTGAGATGCCCTGACGTCTGAGGGTCCCCGGCCGGGAGGTGGGGACAGAGTGATGTGGGACGAGGCTGGGGCCCGCCCCGGCTTGAGACCCATATGACGAGCCTGAACAGGGATGCGGGGGCTATGGGATCTGACTCATGTTCCAGAGAGTTCTCCAGCTGCTCTTGGGGGGAGGTTTCGAGGAGAGAGAGGGTGAAGGGAGAGAGACGGGCAGGAAAGCTCCTGTCTCAGCCTGGTGCCGTCACAAATGGAGGGGAGAACCAGGCGCCTAGGCGGGGCCCCCATCTCTCCGGTGGGGGGTCCACAAGGAAGCGGGGTGTGTGCAGGTGCCCCTCGGGGATAGTCAGCCGCCCACCTTGCACTGGACCCTGAGTCTGAGAGCAGAGACCCCTGGGAGGGACCCTGGCCTCCCTCTGGGCCCCCGGGCGCCGTGGGAAAGGCACAGGTCGGGACCCTCGCCTCCTCAGGCTGCCCTGGGCTCCTCACATACCTTTCCCCTTCCTCTCCCTCCTTTCAGCTCAGCATTTGTGCCGCACCAGGAACTGGCTCTTCTGGTTCTGCAAGTCCTGGTGATGGAAGCCTCGGGCCTGGGAGTCTAAATTTGACCTGGGGGAGCCAGCGCCCACAGCGAGGTCCTGGGCCAGAGCCAGGGTCCGCCTCACTCCAGCTCAGCGGCGGGAGGGTTTTGTGCCTTCTCCGTGTGCTTATTTATTTTATTTTATGTTTCATTTTTAAACTTGTATATATGTTTTTATTGAAGTATAGCTATTTTACAATGTTGTGTCAAGTTCTGGTGCACAGCACACTGCTTCAGTCGGACCTGAACATTCATATATTCGTTTTCATAAACTTTTTCACCGTAAGTTACTACAAGATATTGAATATAGTTCCCTGTGCTGCACAGTAGAAACTTGTCCATCTATTTTATATGTATTCATATCTGCAAATATCAAACTCCTAACTTATCCCTCCCCATCCTCTTCCCCCCAGCTGTAACCATAAGTGTGTTTTCTATGTCTGTTAGTCTGTTTTTTGTTTTGTAAACAAGTTCATTTGTGTCTTTTTTTAGATTCCACATGTGAGTGATACCATATGGTATTTTTCTTTCTCTTTCTGGCTTACTTCACTTACTATGATAATCTCCAGGTACATCCATGTTGCTGCAAATGACATTATTTCATTCTTTTTTGTGGTTGAGTAGTATCCCATTGCATACACATACCACAGCTTCTTTATCCAGTCCTCTGCTGATGGACGTTTAGGGGGCTTCCATGTCTCAGGTATTGTAAACAGTGTGATGAACATTGGGGTGCATGCAGCTTTTTGAAGTAGAATTTCTACTGCATTTATGCCCTATGTATTTATGTTTTAAATAGCGCTTAGGCAGCAGTTTGCCATGTGGAGAAGGTGTTTCTACTCTGTTTTACAGACGAGGAAACCGACGCAGACGTTGGCTGAGTAGCTTGGCCCTGGCTGTGGGCTCGCAGCCGAGTCTGGGTCGGGCTCGGCCACCTGGGCTGAACGAGCCATCCTGGGGACTTTGCTGCTCTGGGGTCTCTTCAGTTACTCGCCACCTTTGCTGAGCACCTGCTTCTTGCCCAGGCCGTCGCAGGAGGCAGCACCAAATGCACGTGCAACCACGATGAAAACCGAAGACGTAACCTGCCTTCTCGGACCTACAAGGAAGAGCTACAGACAGAACAAAAGCACCGCTGGCTTCCTGGCGGTTCTGGAGCGTTCTCTGCAGAACGCCAGAGGAATGGCAGGACCCCAGGACCCCGCTGGGTGCAGGGGGCTGAGTCCAGGGGGGCAGACGCAGGCATTTCACCTTGGGCTCTCCCGGCTGACCCAGCTGGCCCGGAAATACTCCTATGTATGTTTGATTCAAGGGCCTGTTTTTAAAATTTAAAGACCAATAGGAAATGGAATGAGGGAGCTTTGTGGAGCTGCGTCTTTGCTTCAGCATTCTGGCTGCTGTGTGAGAGAACAAAATAGGGCTGTCTGGTGGCCCCAAACCAGAGGCACAAGCTCCCGGCCAGGGAGCCGCCGCAGAGCTAGAACATGGAGCCCGTGCGGTGAGGACGTGGGGGCTTCTGACCTCTAGGCGGCTCCCCCCTCCCCACGTACTCATACCGGGTCACGGGACACCCAAAGGAAAGTGTAGACCCTCGGCTACAAAAAAGAGGGGGAAAAAAGCATCTCTTGTGCAAAGAGTGGGAATAACCTAAAAACCACCAAGGAAACAGCCCTGGAAACCCTCCCATCCAGCCCTTCTGTGAAGACAGCCGGTGGAGAGTCAGGCAGTCTCGGCGCTGTCCCCGCACCTTCCCAGGCCCGCTGCCGCCTTCCCGGGGGAGGGAGGGGCTCCTTCCGGCCTCTGTAGGTCCTGCTAGTCCAGCCAAGGTGAGCGGGCTACACCAGAATCTCCTACGGGGCCATGTAGGAGCCCCGGGACCCCTGTGGGGCAGGAGCCGCCCCCCCCAAACCCCTGCTGACCCAGAAGTCAGTCCCCATGGAAGATTCCGCCTTGGCAGACAGGACATTATCCCTCAAGTCTCCGAAGAGCCTGCCTCCCTTTCCAGGGACATTCCTACTGTGGGAAGAGGTAAATGGCCTCTGGCCTCTGGCACCTGGTGGCCGGGCCGTTACACAGCCCTCCTCTGGGCTCTGTCATTTGCATCCACCAGCAGAAGCTGCAGCGCTCAGAAGCATGGCACCACCTGCATGGCCTTCTATTGGCTGGCGTGAGTCACAGGTCCAGCCAGGTTCCAGGCACGTGGAACAGATTTGACCTGGGGATGAGGGGCTGCAGAGGGGCGCGGATTCAGGGGAACAATTGCAGCTGTTTTTCCAAACAATCCACCGCACAGGGATTGAGGCATTTAATCTCCACAGCAACCGCACTGGTCAGAGGGGAAGAGGAGGCATAGAGAGGTTAAGTTCCTTGTTCTGCCTGGGAACAGGCAGAGCTGGGACATAAGCCGGGTCTGGGCTCTGGTGCCCTACCCTCCAGGCCTGGGCTGTGTGCTGGGGACCCCAGCCCCTACCAGCCCTCACCTCCCAGTCACCTGGAGTCGCCCTCAGGCACCTGGACATGATGGGAAGCAGGAGCTGCTGGCCTCCTCTGCTGCCCCGGAGGTTCGTTCCCTCCTCCTCCCTTCTCTTCCTCTGCAGAGGAGGCCTGTGGCCCTCCCCCGGGACCTTATCACCCCGTGCTTGGGTGTGGGGTTACAGACAGGCTGCTCCCTCAGTGGCCTCCGTCAGAACCCGTCAGTGTGCACATTAGGCTCATAAGTAATTCAGGCTGGCTGTGCTCCAGGGAGGAAGCCAGCAGCAGTGCCTCCAGCCCAGGCGGGCGTGGGCAGGCACCAGCGTGAGTAACATGCAGACGGAGAGGCGGGGAGGCAGCAGTTCATGAAGTTGTGCCTGCCCTCCCGCGCCCCAGGTGGGCTGGGGGCCGCAGAAGCTGCGTGCCTGGGCCCCAGGCGTGCACCCCGTGGCTGTGGGCTGCTCACCCAGCACCCACCCTAACACTCTCCTGCCTTACCAGCCTCCACCCCGGGGGACGGAGCGCTAAACACTCACTGCGCCAGACTCCCTTTCGGCCCGAGGTAACTCAATATCACCCTTGCAGAGCCGAGGATGGCGGAGGTCACGGCCCCGACTAGGTGAACCCCAGGAACTTCTAGCAAGGACACATCTGCAGCCTCCTTGTCATGGGAGGAAGACACCCCCCACCCTGTTTATGGGTCACTCTGTTACTTGCGGCCCAGTGCATCCTACCTGACAGTGAGAGTAACTGGAAAGGACCCACTGTGTTTTCCCTTCTGCTCATCTGGGCCAAGCACTTGGCTGGTGTTCAATTTCCTTCTGTTGCCCTGGGCACCACCTCTGTGGTTTCCTGTCCGGTTGGTTCACTTCTTAGGCCTCCAGAATTAGCCACCTGGATGTAGGGCTGCCCTCCTCCCACTGACCACCGTCAGCTTTAAGGAAAATGGGAGAAGAGAAACAGGAAACACTGCTGGAAGCTCCCCGTCCCCGCACAGCACATGGGAAACCGTTCACATCACACATGCGATGGCCCGCGGGGCAGTTCGGCTCCTGGTACTTGGCAGACTTCAATGTCCTTAAGCCTCTGGGGACAAGCTGTTAACCGCTGGGTGAATCCTTCTCATCCTCAAGCCCAGACTGCAATCTACTTCTTCCATTAGCAGGGACCAACTTGGCGGAGGAAACAGACTCTGCCACCCAGCATGTGCTGGCCCCGCCAGGTCCCCTCCCTGTCCCACAGGGGCGCAGGGTGCGGTGGGAAGGATGCAGACTGGGGGGAGCGTGGGGGGCTGGGGGCCAGGTAGGCACTGCGGGACTTTGGGCGCGTGTCCTGGCCTCCCTCACCTGCGTCCTCATCTCTAAAGCAGGTGCTTACCTGCTCTGGGTGTTGGGAGGGTTGCACGGCCGTACTCATGTGCAGAGTACAAAACACCACATGGTGTTCCTTTTGAGGGGCACAGCCCTGTCTCTGCTGCCTCCTGGGGCACTCACAATCCTTTCCTTGCATGACATTCATTTGCACAATTTTTCCTTCTCTTCCAGTAGCAGGCAGTTACTTAAGAGCAGGTTTCTCGCACTCAGTCTGTGCCTGGAAGAGAG
The DNA here is from genome assembly GCF_009834535.1 of Camelus ferus. NCBI lineage: Eukaryota > Metazoa > Chordata > Mammalia > Artiodactyla > Camelidae > Camelus > Camelus ferus. Next base: position 3,776,380 of record NC_045696.1, read on the forward strand.
GCGCTCAGTCCAGGTTGACTTTACAGGCAACTGAACCTCCTTCCTCCCTCCCTCCCGTTGTTGAATTATTCATCACTTATGCAGACATACACTCATCCTTCGTGTTTATCAAACACCTTACCTACACCCGGAAATCTATCTTTGATCCAGAACTCTCCCATCCAGACTCCCGCCCCAAGTGGCATTAGAAAGAGCTATGTCAGTTGTTGCCAAATCGCTTGAGAATCACCCGCAGAAACAATGAGGAGCCAGCTTTCCAGCCGCTAACATGACCTGCTTGTAATCCGCCCCCTTCCATCCCAGGCCCCCTCGTGGGTGTGATGGCTCCTGCGCTCCCGAGCCTGGAGGACTCCAGGAATCTGTTTACATCCCGAGTCCCAGAACATGTGAACTGGGGCCCCTGCCGTCACATGGTCAGATGACGTGACACTCAGAGCCCCTTGTGGAAGACTGTCAGACACAACCAGACCCCCTGCAGGACAGCACAGTCACTTTGAACTTCTTGTTTTGAGATCGACTGTGGTTTTGAAGGGTCTGCATGCCCGTGACAGCCTTCTTCAAGGCTGGGGCCCCAGTCCTCAGGGGCTGGTGACTAGGCGCAGCCCCAGAGCTTCCCCCACCCCAGACGGGGTCCTGCCCTCCCCTCCAGGGAGCTTGTGCCCGGCCAGCACCCCGGGCTTGTGTCCCTTCAGCCTCATTGCTTTTCCAATGACGTTTGCTCCTTGGGGCACGTTTAATGCCCAGAGTTGAAATAGTGAGTTAATTACACTAAATTATAAAATGGCCCTTAAACGGCCTGCCTTTAGCTGGTGAGCCAGGGGGTGAATGGATGTTTTCCGCAGAGGCTCAATTGGGAGAGAGTGGAGAATGGGGAGGGGGTGATATTTTAATTGGATTTAATAAGTGAGTGGCTAGTCCTCCCCCCAGAAAGAGTGACCTTTTGGGTCTACTTTGATATGTTGATTGGATCTTGCTGTAAGAATAATTATTGTTTACTGAGTTATTACTGTCTACTAGATTTTAAAAAAATCTAATTATTCAACCTTTTAAATCCCTATTTAAGTTGTGGATTATCTCCATTTACAGAAGGTAAAGGGGACCTCAGTTGTCTGTCACCGAAAGATGAGAATTGTCATTTCCCTCTGGACAGCATCCTATCCCCAACCTCAGCTCTGGGTTTTGGGAAGTGTCACCTCCACCCCCACTGAGAGGTGGCCCCTGCCTCCTGGAGGTTGAGTCAGGGCCCGAAGGGCAAGCCAGCAGTCCAGGCCTGGGAGGCCTGTGGGCAAACCACTTATAATAAGCCTTGTGTTATTCCTAAAGTGAAGGGCTAGAAATTGTTGATCATCACGTGATTTTTTCCCCATCTGGCAAATAAAGACCAAACATATACATATCTAGCTGAATCACTATGCTGCACACCAGAAACTAACGCAACATTGTAAATCAGCCATACTTCAATTAAGAAAAAAAAAAAAAAAGACCAAACATCTCTTTATGCAGGCCTACAAGACTCTCCACAATCTGAGCCTCTATTTCCAGACTTCCCTCGTTGCAATCTGTACTTGGGCCAAGATGCCCTGAAGGAAACTGGATTTTCTTCCTTTAGGCCTTTGTTTCGCCTCAGTTACCTTGGGAGCTTTCAACACCCACCTTCATTCTTAACTCTACTGGGTGAAGCACAACCAGCTCAGTCTGTAAGGCCACCTCCTCCAGGAAGCCTTCCGTGAGGCTCTGAGCCCTGCAGTCAGTTTCCGTGGTTCTCGGTGCTCACGTCCCCTCCTCCTCAAGTGTGTGCTGGGGTGGGGGTGGGGTGGGGGCCGCGGCTGTTACTGATCCATCTGGCCACTGGCCTTAGGCCTTTGGATGTAGATTTGAATAAATAAGTTTAAATGATGCCGATTGGATGAATATATGTCCAACATCTCAGAGGAGCTGGAAGGATGATAAGAAGAACTTTAGTCATTTACAACAAAGTTGGAAGAAGACCCCCGAAGATCCGCGTAGACGCTGGATTTGTTAATTGCCCAAAGAGGTGGCGTGTCAATAAGAAAACCCAGCCAGAAGTAGCTTTAAAGGGAAAAGGTGTTGTTTACACAAGCAGGAAAAACCGTGTCTCACGGAGCTCTGCCCGCGGCAGGGCGGTCACTTCGCAGCCCAGCCGTGTGCACGAGGACCAGGGTCTCCCCGGCTCAGCCCCACCATCCCTGCCGGTGGTCTGGCGCTTTTAATGGGGTCCCCTCTCCCAATGGCAAGACAGCTGCCACCTTTCTCAGCATCAGATGCAGACGATCATATTCAGAGTGGAAAGGGAAGTCTCCCTCACATGTTCCTTTTCATGAGAAAAATATTCTCCCAGAAGACGCTGGTAGGTCTCTCTGTATGTCTCATGGGCCAGAACTGATCACCTGCCCATGCCTGTTTGTTCATCTATTTATTTGTGTTTTTAGATAGACTTTACTTTTTAGAGCAGTTTTAGGTTCACAGCAAAATTAAAGGGGAGGTACAGAGATTTCCTGTGCCCCCTCTGCCCCCACCGGTGCACAGCCTCCCCCGTTACCCACATCCCAACCAGCGGGGTACGTTCATCACAATCCATGAACCTGCATGGAATGTCACCATCACCCAGAGTCCACGGTGCATGTTAGGGTCACTTCCTGTGCTGCGCGTTCTGTGGGTTTGGACAAATGTGTAATGACCTCCATCCACCATTACGGTCCGGTACAGAGTAACCCACTGCCCTAAAAATCTTTTATGCACCCCCTACTCAACCCTTCTTTAGTTTTTTTTTTTTTAAGAAATTTCAAATCTATTCAAAAGTAGAGGGAATAGTAACTTCAACATGCGAAGCCCTGTTTTCCAGTTTCAACGATTATCAAGATTCTGCCACATTGAATAAAGCCGTCTTTTTTCTTTATTCTTTTCTCCAATGGAGTATTTTAAAGCAAATCCCAGACATCATGTCATTTCACCCCCTACATAATTCAGTGTTCTGTTCACAGCAACGCAAAATATCATGAACGTTTCCTTACACAACCGCAAAGCCATTACTGTTCCCAAGTCTGAGCTCATCTGCTTCCTGCCCGACAGGACAGTAAATCAAGAGACGAGCTGTTGGGGCAAGGAATAGTGGCTTTATTCAGACAGCCAGCAGAGCGAGAAGATTGTGGACTAGTGTCCCAAAGAACCATCTTCCCAAGTTAAAGTTCAAGCTTCTTTTATGCTCAAAGGGAAGGGGGCAAAGTCCTGCTTCCAGCCAGACTCCAGAGGGGATGCGCCAATTTCTTCTTTTCTGCGGCCCTTCACAGGTGGGTGTGGTCAGGACATTTCCTGTGAGCTAGACAGAGGTGTCACAGCTGAAGGCTCATTGCCTGGGAGACAGGGTTCAGTCTAAGCTTAGAAGCAACATCCCTTTAGTGATTAACTTGCAGTAGAATACAAAGTTGCTTCCTTCTTACATTTCCACCTCTAACAAAATTAACACTAATTCCTGGGTGTTATCTAAAAATTGGTCCATATTCAAATTTCCCCACTTGTTTTTAAAGTACCCTTTTCCAGTTTGTTGGAATTCTAGGTTGAAAGATCTCTTAGGTCTCTTAATCTAGAGAGACTCTCCCAATCACTTAAAAACAAAAACAAAAACAAAAACAGGTGGATTGACCTGTAGAGTGTCCTGTGTTCGGGAATTACCTGTTTCCTTCCTTCTTGTGTCATTTAACTTCTTCCTTTTGCCTTCATGTTTCCTGTAAACGGAAGTTGGTTCTATAAACTTAACTGAACTCAGGCTCAAGTTTCTGGCAGTATTTCACAGATGCTGGTGTCACATGAAAAGCACACAACGTCTTGTCCCAGTTTTGCTGAAGTTAAGCCGGATCACTGGATTCAGGAAGTGGCAGCCTGATCCTTCCACGGTCACATCAGACTCAGAGCCAGTCGTCATAAAATTTATTGTCCAAATCAGGACATTTTTTTCAAGAATAAAAGACTTTTTATTTTTGAAAAATTGTACATTTGAAATTGTGTATTTCAAACAATTGAAATTGTATATTTCTAAGCACTTATGCATAGACAGGAGGAATTAATTTTATATTTGTTTATCTACAAAATAATTGCATTCAAATTGATCTGTACAATCAATGCATTCCCCATCAAAATGTCAGTGGGCTTATTTATTTTTTTTGTAGAAATTGACAGGCCAAATCTAAAATTCATATGAAAATGCAAAGGGCTTAGAACAGTCAGAACGGCTCTGAAGCAGAAGAAGGGCTGGAGGCTTTGCACTGCCTGGCCTCAAGGTGTATTATAAAGCAACAGTTATCAAGGTGTTGCCGAAATATCACCCCCGTCCCTGACCAGCCAAATAACCCAGAGACAAGGTCTTGGAGCTTAGAATAAAAGAGGCAGCTTTATTACCTTGCCGGGCGAAGTGGACTCACAGCAGGCTCGTGCCTTCAGAACTGTGAGCCCGTCTCAGGGCTGGGGCTTAGTGATGACATAGTGAACAAGCTGGGGAGAGAAGGGGGACAGCAGTCAACAGGGGTCTCTGGTGAAGCTTCCTCCAGAGTCTTGGCGAGTCTGTCCCGCATCACGGGACCATCCGGTGGTCTGGAGGGCCATCCGCCCGCGACCTTCTTCATCTGATCAGACTCATTATGCGCCAGGAGGGACTTTGGAGGGTCTGGTCACTCTCCTGAGGCTGTCGTCCGGTGACCCCCTTCCTAGGGGAATGCCTCAGAATCCAAACATGATTGTAAATGTCAATTGCCAGAGTGAGGTAAACAAACAGGAAAATTAATAACTCCAGCTCTAATTGTAGCAGTGGGCCTGGGGCTGGGGGCAGGGTCCGGTCAGTCAGAGTTGCCGACCGTTTTAAACGCAAACGGCAAGGATAAGGCCAGGAATTAGTTAGCCTGAGCGCGGCCGTTTTATTATTTCTCTTTCAGAGGCAGCAAGGGGTTGGCACTGAGATGGACAACAGAGTGACGCAATCTAGAAACAGGGCAACACTCTCATGGTTCCACTTCAAGACCACAGCTTGAACTGCATACAGATTCAACTCAACGTGGATCATATATCTAAATGGAAAACCTAATGCTGTTAAAAAGTTAGGAGATGACTGAGGAAGCTTAGGGACTTTGCGTCAGGCAGGGATGTCTTAGCTACAGCTTCAAAAGCACAGCTTGTACAAGAAAAAGATGGACAAATTGGACCTCATCAAAATCCACAACTTCTGCTGTTTGAAAGACACAGTGAAGTGAATGAAAAGCCACAGACTGGAGAAAACACTCGCAAGTGGCGTGTCTGGTAAAGGACTTGTATCCAGTGCATACAAAGGGCTACCAGACGCAAGGGTAAGACAGCAAAGGTGGGGGGAGGGTAGAAGTCAGCGTGTGCTTAGCACGCACGAGGCCCTGGCTTCTGTCCCCAGTGCCTCCACTAAGATAAATAAAGGAACCTAATTTGTCCTCTCCAAAAGATGAGAAGAGCCCAATTTTTTTAAAAAAGAGCAAATTACTTGCATATGTACTTCATCAGAGACATACAAATGGCAAATAAGTACATGAAAGCTATTCGACAGCATTAGTCATTAAGGAAATGCACATGAAGACCGCGGTGGACTCTCACCGATGAGAACGGCTGTAATTAGAGAGACGGCCGAGCCGGGGTTGGCGGATGCTCAGCAGCCGGAACCCTCGTGCACTGCTGTTAGGAGTGCAGGATGGTACAGCCCCTTTGGAAAACTGTTTGACGGTTTCTTAAAAAGTTAGGCGTATACCTAACTTATGACTCAGTCATTCCACTCCTAGGTACTTACCAATGGAAATGAAAGCTCGTGTCGGCGGGAAAACTTTTGCACAAATGTTCATAGCAGCTTTGCCTGTAAAGCCAAACAAGGAAACAAGCCAAGTGTCCGTCAACAGGCGCGGTGATAAAGCAGCTGTGTCTGCATTCAGTAGGAGGCCGGGGTGCTCACGCTCTCGATTGAAGTGGTGGCTTCACTGGGGTGTACATGTGTCAAGGTAATCGTATTGTGCACGTTACATTATGTAGAGTGTATTACATGGCAATTATACCTCAAAAAAGTTGTTTAAAAAATTAAAAATGCTTTCAAGATCAGCGGTCAGGAGGGGCAGGACTCAGGGGAGCGGGGCCCCGGGAAACTATAGAGTGATAGAAATGTTCTCAGTCTCACAGTAGCACCGAGTGACAGCTACATGGCTGTGAACAATTGCCAAATTCACCAGACTGCACACTTAAAGTGGGTGGATTTTATTGGATGTAAATTATAACTCAATAAAGCTGGGGAAAATAACACTCAAAACAGCTTATAACGAAATGGGGAAAATATAATGGCGTTATGTTACTTTCATTTCTAATAAAGTGAAAATTGTATTTACAGAGAAAAAGCCAAATTCTTTCAAAAAATAAAGATAACATTTGCTACATTAAAGCAAAAAAAAAAAAAACAAAACAGGTTCCTTCTTTGCATTGATTGTCTGGATATTAAAAAGCAACTGAGTAACTGTTCTTGGTAAAAGTTCACATTTCTTGGTAGGAAGGTTACAGCTCAGTGGTGGAGCGCAGGCTGAGCACGCGTGAGGTCGTGGGTTTGATCCCCAGTACGTACCTCTGTTAAATAAAATAATAATAATAAATAAATACATCTGGTTACCTCCCCCACCAAAAAAAAATTTTTTTTAAGTTCACACTCCTCAATCTGTTTTTTAATCTTATGTGATTTGATGCCATGTTAGTGGTATTTTCCAGAAGGATGTATGATGTTCACAGTTGCCTTATTGCTTTCAATTTTTCACAGAATTGCCTGGCGTGTTTTTCCAGAAGACATTATGTTGATAAATCTGAACTTGCTGGTGAGTTAAACGGTGTCTTCTCTGTAAACCCTGACGCTACTGGATAAATGAACAGCCTGTGTGGGTACCACCTGGCCCCGTTCTGCTCAGAGAGGGACACGGCAATGTTTTTGTAATGAAGGTGTTGATATTTAGCTCAGGTATTTTCACAGGTTCTGTGTTTTGGCTTCCATCCGGAGAATCTTCCTTTCATAAATATTTTTATAAGGCAAAATATGTCAAATAGGCATTTTTTTATGTATGATTCTTATGAATGCTTTGTCAAAATTATATGCTGAAAACGGTAGGCCTTCTCAGTTTTATTCCATTCCGATAATGCAGACACGCGTATACATGCAGGCACGTGCATGCACGCAGACACGTGCGTACAGGCAGGCGTGTGTGTACACGCAGACATGTGTATATATGCAGGCACGTGTATACATGCAGATATATGCCTGTCTATATGTGTACCTCTCCAATTAAAATAAGAGCACAGTCAAAAATCCGCCCCGTAAACAAAGATATTCCAAGGCACCATTTTGTAATCCCAAAGTCCTTCTCATACACCACTTGGGCAGGCATCATGCAGTTTGTTCAGTCTTTCTCTTTCATCTGAAGCGATACATTAAGTCTTTCTGTTTTCCATCTTGTTTTCAATAATGACAATGATTCGCCAAAAGCTTCAAAAGAAGTTTTTGGGAATCCGTTTGTTGAACAGTTTGATTAAAGATTCTGACCAAAATGCAACCCAAATCCAGAGGATCCAGTTGCTCACACAGGAATCTAGTAACACTGTAAGTCATGTAGATTGATGTGCAAATGACTTTTTCACAGCTTACGCATTTCTAAAAACTGACCAGATATGGACCTCGAAGGGAGAAAGAACATGCTGCCCTGACGAAGTCTTTCCTGTTTGTGATCGTATCAGCTTCATCACAGAAATTGTGTAGTTCAGTTTCTCTAACTCTGCATATAGAAAGGGGTTTGTAAGTTTTGATATATGCAGCTTTTATTTCAATTAGTGGTATACTGCAGCTTAAGAGTCATTTATGAATTAAGTGTTCACCACAAAAATTCCAACTATATTTCTGCTTCATACTTTCTTTTAAAAAAATCATTAATTAAGTTTATAGAGGTCTCATTGACATACAAAACTCATTAATATCTGTCACCATACATTGTTATGGTTTTTTTTCTTGTGATGAGAATTCTAAGATCTACTCTTTTAGCAACTTTCAACCCCCCCCACTTCTGACAGCCACCAACACATTCTCCATATTTATGTGCTTGTTTTTTGTTTGTTTATTTATTTATATATTTACTTATTTTGGGTTCCACATGTAAGTGAGATCATATGGTGTCTGTCTTGCTGTCTGACTTATTTCACTTAGCATAATGCCCTCCAGGTCCATCCATGTTGTTGTAAATGGCGACATTTCACTCTTCTTCGTGGCTGAGTAATATTCCGTTGTCTGTTTATTATCTATCTATCTATCTATCTATCTATCTATCTATCTCACATTTCCTTATCCATTCATCCATCAGTGGACACTTAGGTTGTTTCCATATCTTAGGTATTGTAAACAATGCTGGGATGATCAAGAGGGTACACAAATCTTTTCAAGTTTGTGTTTTCTTTTCTTTGTTTAATACCAGACATGGGATTTCTGGATCATATGACAGTTCTATTTTTAATTTTTCTGAGGAATCTCCACACTGTTTTCCGTAGTGGCTGCCCCAATTTACATCCCTGCAAACAGTGCACAGGGGCTCTCTTTTCTCCACATCTTCACTAACACTTGTTATTTCTTGTCTTTATAATAGCCAAGCTCCATACTTTCTTAATTTAATAATAACACATTTTTACCATGACGCTGTGTGACCTCAGCATGTGTATTTGTTTTATCTCAATGAAAACAAGTAGTGACATCATTAATATTGACTATTTAGTTGAGTCTGCATTTATATCTTGCATTTTCAAAAACACCACGGGACCCATCTTCAACAGAATAAATGTTCGAAGCTTTACTTGTATTTAATGATTTGAATAAGAATTAAGCAATTTTTAAAATTAGCTTAATTGGCTTTTCTATTTGAAACACCTGATAACACAGGTGGCAAACTGGCGTCAGTTCACGGTTGGTGAAACTCTCCTGCTGGTGGAGCCGACACGGTAACAGCTATCACTTCATCTTTAAGAGCACAAGCAAACTTGAAGTTGAAATGAGCACAGTTAATTAGAATGGCCATTTGCTCTAAATGAAGTCACACCTCACAGAGTGAAAGCCACACTCCACTGACTGTGATCAGCCTTTGTCTTTGCTGGTCTCCAAAGAATGATGCTCACAGACGTAGTAAACAATCTTATGGTTATCAGAGGGCAAGGGGGCGGGAAGGGATAAACTGGGAGTTTGCGATTTGTAAATATTAACTACTACATATAAAAATAGATAAACAAGTTTCTGTGTGTGCTGTATGTAGAGCACAGGCAACTATACTCAACATCTTGTAGTGACCTTCGACGAAAAGAATGTGAAAACACATGTGTGCACGTACATGCACGGCTGAAGCGTTGTGCTGCACACCAGAAACTGGCACATTGTGACTGACTGTGCTTCACAAAAACAAAGAAAGAGGGACTTTGGAGTGAGCGCTGACTTACTCAGCAGACCTGTGCCTTCTGCTTCTCACATGATCAGTGATGTCACTGGATGTGGAGGTGGTCACTCAGACGTATGGCACCTGTAATACCACCGTCACAAATAACAACAGTGACGGTTATTTGCCCCGCAGTGGAGAGATTATAACCAGAGGTGAAGGTCTTGTCTCTGAGCCCCACCCCAGTGTGACAGACGCAGGGTGGAGAGTTCAGCACTGTGACGCTGGGGTTGGATAATTGTTTGGGGTGTCCTGTGCACTGCGGGGTGTTGAGCAGCATCCTGGCCTCCACCCACCAGGTGCAGAGTGTCCCTCCACCTGGATGCGACAACCAGTGCTGTCTACAGACACTGGCCATGCCTCTGGGCGACGGGGTTGGGGGACAAAGGGAACAGCTGCGGTAGACAAATCTGTGGCTCTGTCTGAGCTGTTTCCCCTTTAGTAAAAGGGGAGGCAGGACCGTTCTTCTGTGTCACTCATGGGGAGGGGGTGCAGGGAGGGTGCAGTGGTTCACAGAGTTCCCTGCTGGAAGGCGGGGTTCCCAAGGGCCCGAGCATACGCCAGCACAGATGACAGATGGGGGCCCAGCCACTTCTCCTGTGGGCGCAGTGACCGCTCCTGCCTGGCCCCCGACCCTGCCCCACCAACGCTGCCCTGACCTGGTAGATGACAGATGCCTCTGGCTGGCTCGCCTCTCGTTGGTGCTGGAAAGGCACCTGCCTTACGCTCTGACAGTCAGTCAACACAAGCCAGCTGCACACACTGGGCGCTGGCTGTTACGAGGGTCCTGAAAGTTTAAGGTGCAACCCACGCTCCCCCAATTCACCATCTAGTCAGGGAGACAGAGAAGACGCATGCATAACAAGAGCGCATGAGGGAGAGGGTGTGTTTCAGCTTCCTTCACTGCTGTCCAGCACCCAGGGCATGCCTGGCACACAGCAGGTGCTTAGCAAAGATCACGGGAGGAGTGAAGGAGCTCCGGGGAAGAGCACAGTGAGAAGGGTGGCCCCAAGGCGGGGGCCTGCCCGCCTCCGGTCCAGCGCCACCTTCTCCCTGACCAGCCGGCCTTCAGAGACGCCTGGTGAGGCTGGCGGGGCTCTCCTCATGGACTGCGGGCCCTGCCGCAGTGGCACAGATGCCCCCTTCCCTCTCCATGCACCACCGACACTCACACCACTTGGAAATGGCGGTGGCTGTGAGGTCCGGAGGCTGGTCCTGCCAACAAACGTGCTTCCAAAGAAGCAGGTGCGACTGTATCTAACTTCGATTTTTCACATTCTGATGACGGCACTTTAGCACCGCTGGTTTCCTTCGGAACCCCACAGGTGCTGTCTTAACACGTTAGCCTGAGAAATATTCACGGCCTGAAAAGGTCAGGAGCCCCCACTCAACATCAGAGCCATCTCCGCTCCGCGCCCCCTTGTAGCTGGGGGCCGCCCTCCTCCCTCCCAGCCGCCTCGTCCCACCCCTCCAGGCGGTAACCAGCCGTCTGCCTTTTCACAGAGCGCTGCGCCTTACAGAACAGTCCAGCCCCACCCAGGAAGCCAAGGCCTCTGGGAGCTGCCCGCCCCTCACCCACCGTCACCCTGGTCAGATTTACCTGGTACTCGTCCCCAGGAACTCCCATTTCATACGGATGAAAGCTTAGCAACCCATAGTCGAAGCTGGGGTGGGATCGGCCAAGCCTGGGAGGGCCCGAGGAGCCAGGCCTGCTCCCCCCGCCGGGTCCTTTCTGGGCTCGCTTTTCCCCTCTAGAAACAGAGGCCCAGCCCTGTTTTCTTGGCTCACAGGCCATGTCAGCGGTGAGGTCATCCTTGGAGCGCCCCAAGAAGATGGAGAAGATGCTATTACAACCTTATCAGATCCTTTCCCTTGCGGTGCTGGGAGTCCCCAGGCGCAGCCCAGGCTGGGGCCTGCTCCCCACCGCCCAGAGGGGACAGGTGGAGGAGGCGACTCAGAGGGCTCACCCTTCTGACTCCACGGACAGCCCCTGAGTGAGGGACGCCCCTCAGCTCCTTTGGGGGGGTGCGCTTCCCCTCCGTGGTCTGACCTATTGGCTCCGTCACTGCTTCCTGACATCAGGGGTGGCCCAGGTGAGCACAGGTGTCCAAGGGTGTCCCACCTGGGGAGGCTGTGGCGGGCAGGAGGAGAGCCCAGCTTTGGGGCCTGCAGATCTGCGCTCCCAGCCGGGGATGGCCGGCTCCCGGGCCTGGCTCAACCTCAGTTTCCCCAAGTGTAGAACAGGGCTGGTTCCCACCTTGGGTGGGGTTACATGTGCAGCGCACCTGGGGAGCCCCCAGCTCGTGAGGCTTGGTATAGAGGCCTTTCCTTCCACCTCGATGGAAGGGTGGTGAGGACCAGCCAGCTGTCTGAGGCCTACTGGGCGCCCTGTCCAGTGCAGATGCAGGACCCCAGCAGAGGCTGGGCCTGCTTGAACTGCTTCTGTGACAGCACTGGCCGGCAGGGTCCAGGCTGGGATAGCCTGGGACTCGGGACAGTCAGTCCTTCTGCAGTGGCAATGAGTCAGCCTGCTAACTGCTGCCGGTGGTCAGCGATGTTTGTCAACACCTGACCCCCCGCCAGGGGGCCCTTCCTTGACTGTCTGAGGGGCGCCCACCCCAGAGGGAGTTTGGGGCCCTATTCATGGAACAGCCGGGCACTGAGGGCAGCGCCCTGTAGCCTCCCGTGCGGGGCGAGGTCCCACAGGCCCTGAAGCAGGTGTTCCTGTGACATCAAGACACGAATCCCACCCCACAGAGACGCCCACGCCTTCCACGTCTGCCCACCGACACCCGAGCGCTTTGGGGCCCCTAGAACACACCAAGGTCATTACAGCTGCATCTTCCATTCTCCACGTGGCAACACCTCCCGCGCGGGAGGAAGTACTCCGAGCGGCTGGAGTTGGCTCGTCCTCGTGGTTCTCACACCAGAACCTTCCTTTCCAACTGCTGCCCTGGCTTTCCGCGCTTGCGGGAGCCAGCAATCACCACCAGGGAGCACGGACAGAGACGCTCAAGAGCTCGGACAAAGCTCACAGGCCTTGCTTGGAAAGGGGGTGACACGTCGGACTGCTTTGGAGAGATGGAGCCGCCGTGTCAGGGGACAGGCCTGGAGGGGGCTTAGGCGCAGAACGTCCAGGTAGCTGCTTCTTCCTGACAGTCCTGCTCCAGGGAAAACCCCTGCCTCCCTCCTGTTTCCTCGGGCGCTCACCTCCCCTAGGTGCTGCGCTCACTGCTTTCACAGGGTCTGTTCTCCCCAATTCTCAGCGACCTTTTGGAAAGGTCTGATTACTATCCCATTTGACAGACAAGGAGATTTGGGGGGGTGAACTCTCTGCCGGAGGCCCGGTGGAGCTGGTGTTGGTGGATTCGCGCCCAGGCCCGTGGGACACCTGCCTCCCTGACTCCTACACTCTGCTCCCCGCCCCCCAAACCTGGCCAGCCGTGGGGGTCACACTGCTGTGGCTGCGCCTGCTAACACAGGAAGGAGGCTCTGGGCCCCGCAGGTGGAGCTGGCCCAGAGATGGGGGTTCCATGAGTGGGACTCCCCGGGGTGCTGATCTGATCTGGGAAATGGACCAAGGCTGACGTCACATCCCATCTCACATTCCTTTCCTTAAATCCTGTGGCCCTGGCTGACATTCCTGTCCCACTTCAGGTTTCCGATAAGGAGACACTTCCGGTCCTCTTTGTGCTGGGAGTTTGGGATTTGCAGGTACACACCACTATATACAAAATAGATACACAGCAAGGCCCTCCTGTATAGCACAGGGAACTATATTCAATAGCTTGTAATAGCCTATAATGAAAAGAATATGAAAAGGAATATATATGTATAACTGAATCACTATGCTGTGCACCAGGAATTAACACAACATTGTAAACCAACTATACTTCCATTAAAAACAGAAGGCACAGCTGCGTACACATTTATCTGTGCACAGGGGGCTTTGGGGGTGGGGCCAATGTGCAGGTGAGGGTTTGTCGTGAGTCAGGTGACTTGGAGAGAGAAATAGATTCCGCTGAAATTCTCCGTGCAGCTCACCAGAGCAGCTGTTTCTGCAGAAGAGGGCTGGGAAGGATGTGGGCGGGCACATCTGTCCTCTGCTCACGCCCATGACCGAGCCGCCCACCTACGTCCACCTGCGGACTGGCTTTTCATCTTATGTTACTTTCTGAGAGCCCCCAGCCTCACACGAAGGGTCAGAGGAACGACCTCCCCCACCCCCGTGGGGATGAGATTGTGAATTCTGGGAGAGGACACACAGGGCTGATGGAGGTACTGACGCCTGGTGACTGCTCCCCACCCTCCCACCAGGGCTGCCTGCCTGCAGGGCTCACTCCACCCTCTGTAAGAGCCTCACTCGGCCTGTCCACGTGCATGTGACAACATTCCAGCAGTTATGATATTTGTCATATGCTGGTGGCAGGGTGGGGGTGGGGTGCAATGAGGAAACCAAATCTGCTCCCTCCTGGGGACACTGACAGCTGGAACCAGCAGGAAAACCTCCAGGAGCTGCAATGCCTGGCCGGCCCCGGGGCAGAGACTCAGATTCTGGGGCGTCTGTGAGAACCATCAGGGAGGCGCCCCATGCTGCAGCCTCCCCAGCGGCAGCTGAAGGGAATGCAGATGGTCTGGGGCCCTGACTTGGAGAAAAGTCTGTGCCTTGGGTGTGAGAGAAAGAAGAGCAAACAGCAGAGCGGTCGGTAGAGTGGGAGTCCATTTTTGGAAACAAAACCTCAAAACGACCCAGTATTCACATGCACGTGTGTGTCTGCACAGCCCGGGTCGAGATCCGCCTGCAGACGGGTCACCGAGGGGAGTGGGGGTAACAGGGACACAGGCGAGGACTTAATTTTTTTATTTTATGTGTTTCTTGATTGTTTGAACCTTAAAAACAAATATGCAGATCTTCCAAAATTTTGTTTTTAATTGCCACCCCCACCTCCAAAAAAATACAAAGAGAGGTTCTCGAATGACTCTGACAATCAACCAAGGTTGGAAATGGTCAGTTTCTACCCCGAAGTCTGGGCCTAGCCAGGGTATGCCAACTGGCTGTCCAGGAGGAGGACAAGGCGGGGGTGTCTGCAGACAGGTGATTGTGAGACTGATCTGCCCGACCCAACGGTCCCGGCGGTCTGGTCCTTCCTGGTGGATAACAAGTGAATTCACATGTCTTTGCTCAGCGGGCGCCCATCCTCCAGTCACCGCAGGCCCTGCCCCGTGGCTGGCGCCCCTGCCCGGCCCCTGTGGGTGTGGAGGGTGAGGCAATTCCACCACCCCGTACACAGGGGAGCCCCTGAGCTGCCACCAGCACTCAGGGTCACCACCAACAGCTGCCGCTCCCCACCCCGATCCCCTCTGCTCGCAGCCACCACCACCCCCGTGTGCCTTCTCCGCAGCATGGTCCTTGGTGAACAGGAGCTGCCAGACGTGACCCCCGCTCCCAGCAGCCCTCAACTGGGCACTTCCAGGCTGACACTAAACCACCAGCCCGCGGTCTCAAGGACAGACAGGGCTCAGGGAAGATTTTACCCACGCCTTTCACAGCCTCCTTCTCCCCCACCCATTTCCTCTCTCTCCCAGCCATTTCCACAGCGCACTCTGTCCAGAAAGCAAGTGCGTGGTCCCGCCTGGGCTCTGGGTTAGGGGCGTGGCCCAAGGAAGTGACTCTAAAGATGGGTTCCAGGGTGGGATTCTGTGGGGCAGCAGCGAGAATCCCGACACGTGTGAGCTGGAAGATTGACAGCCCGGCTGTCGGGAGCTTCAGCCTGGCCGGCTCTATTACTCAGCAGTTTACATAAAAGATGGGCGCCTTTACAGAGAGCCCCGTCTCCGCAGCAGGCAGAGCCCGAGGACCAGGACAGGACTTAACCTGGGGAACGAGAAGTGACAGGGGCAAGGCCATTCCAGTTGCAGCTCAGAACTGCCCTTTATCTGAAAGGCAGTGCTTGGGGGGGAGGCTTTCTGGGCCTTGGGAGAAACACCATCTGCCCATGGGACGTGGCCAGACAACGGCATTTCCACCAATGGACTATTATCCAGCCGTAAGAAGGAATGAAGTTCTGACCCGTGGTGCGAGGGATGGACCTTGAGGTCATTATGCTCAGTGAGAGAGGTGGACACAAAAAGCCACATACATACGATTCCGTTTATAAGGCATGTCTAGACTAGACAAATCCATGCAGGCGGGTGGTAAACAGATGAGTGGGTCCCTGGGTGATGCAGATATTCTAAAGTTGACTGGAGGGATGGCTGCACACCTGTGATTACACTAAAAATCATTGTATTGTATACTTTAAATGGGTAAATTGTGTGGTATGTGAATTACATCTCAATAAAACTGTTTTTGAAAAAGTTGTGGAATAAAAAGTGAAAACAGTAACCACGAAAACACACCCCCCATGTGAATGTGCTGAGGGGTACTGGCGCCTCAAGTCAGACGCAGACTGGTTTCTCTCATCTGAAACCACATGTGCGCCCCAGTGCTCACAGCAGCACTGTTTACATCAGCCAAGACATGGAAACGGCCTAAATGTCCATCAGCAGGTGACTGGAAAAAGAAGTTGTGGTATATTTCTACAGTGGAATACTACTCAGCTATTAAAAAGGAATGAAATAATGCCACTCGCAAGAGCGTGGATGGATCTGGAGATCATTATTCTAAGTGAAGTAAGCCAGAAAGAGAAAGAAAAGTACCATATCATATAACTTATATGTGGAATCTGAAAAAAAGACACAAATGAACTTATTTACAAAACAGAAACAGACTCACAGACATAGAAAACATAGTTATGGTCTGGGGTGGAAGAGGGTGGGAAGGGTTAAATTAGGAGTTCAAGATTTGCAGATACTAACTACTATATATAAGAGAGATATACAAGTGTCTTCTGTACAGCACCGGGAACTATATTCAATATCTTGTAGTAACCTTTCATGAAAAAGGATACAAAAAGGAATATATGCATGTACATGTATGACTGAAACATTATGCTGCACACCAGAAATTGACACAACACTGTAAACAGACTGTACCACGATTAAAAAAGAAATCTTAGGCTATCTTCAAAAAAAAAAAAAGAATTGTTCCAAAAAATGATTTTACTATTAAAAAAATTATAAACAATTGAAAACCAAAATAAGGGAAAATATTTGTGGTCTGTGAAAAAAATTATGTAACTTTATATATTGCATGATCCCATTTGGCAGAAACATTTATTTGTCGTTTTTACAAGCTAAATTTTAAGCAAAAACAACAACAAAAAGTCAGCAGTACAACATTAAAAAAATAAACAGTTTGAAAACAATGTTTGAATTTAGAAATACAATTGGAACCCAGGTTCGGCCCTCATTGCCCTTGGTTCCAGTGGCCATGGCCTTGGACAAGTCTGTTAGAAACCAGCGCAGCGCGAGGAGGGGGAGGGAGGGGATCTCACACGCCCCGCGGGGTCAGCGTTCTGAGGCTCCTGACTGTAGAGCTTACGGGAAACGCGCTGTTTCCACCATCCAGCGCTTGTGGGATGGAAGAGCATCCGACGTGGATTCAGAAAATCTGGATTTTTACTGTCCGTTTGACCTGGAGCAAGTTCCTCCTGCTCAGCTGGGTGACCTGAACTAGGCAGCCTCCGTCCGAGCTCACGGGGCTCCGGTGAGGATGACGAGGGAAGGAGTGGAGGCAGCTTGAAGGTGTCCAGGGAGGGGGACGAAGCGTCCCCCGCAGGGTCACAGGGACTAGGTTTTCATCCAGGGACATTTTGGACCCACTCTGCCTCCACTCCTCATGCGTCGGTGTCGCCCTATGAGGAAAACAATCTGTTTTTACCGTGTTTTCTAACACGTGTTTATCACACGGAGGCCAAGCAGGAGAGACTCGTGACTGCGTACCAGGCTCCTCAACTGGCCTTGACTCATGTGCCCTGGGCCGGATCCTTTGAACTCCCAGGGATGTTGGCCCTGGTCCCCTCCGGTACGTCTGGCTCTATGCGGCCCACACACCTGCCCGTGCGCCGAGCCTTCTCCGTGGGGCAAGCAGGAGGTTCACAGAGGAGCAGCCCCTTCCTCCATGGTGCTCAGCTGCACAAACTTGCATCTCCACGGAACAGGCAAAACACAGACTCTCCCCTCCTCTGCCCTCCCCTCATCCATTCCTAAGACCTATAGTGCCTACAACCTGCTGCTGGGGTCTGAACACTAGGGGCCCCGTGCTCAGAAGGACCCCCAGCTTGGATTAAAACTTTGCTGTCGATGTCCTGAAATTTCTAGTACTTTGTGAACAAGGAGCCCCACGTCTGTAGTTGGCACTGGGCACTGCAGCCTCAGTAGCTGCTCCTGCCTGCCGCCCGTTCCTCCCCGGCTCCCCGCATGATTCTGTCCTCACCTCTGCAAGGATGAGGTGTGTCATCAGCAGTGAGCCTTGCGGGGCAGAAGGAGGTAACAACGGAACAATCAGCAGGTAGAGGACCAGGTCTGGGGCACGTGGAGGGTGTCCCGCCTCATCCCTTTATCCTTCCTTCCAAAATCTGGGAAAGAATAGGGATCCATGCCTTGCTTTGCAAAAAGCAAGGGAGAAACGGCTCTCTGGTCTTCTGATTTGGCCACATTTCTGAAGCACAACAAGGGGTAAACATGATGGTCCCACGTTGATCTCAAAATACTTTACAACTTTAGAACGCCTTAGAATCTCTCTCCTTTCCCTGTGTTCATTCTCTGGGCTTTGCAGCCAGGAATGGAGGTGAGGGGGAGTGAGCAGTTCAGGTCCTGTGTCCTAGAGGCCCCTCCCCAAGCCGGGACTCTGGCCTGGGGTCTGGGGTGGGGGTCGGGGCTCCCCCCAACTCCCCCCATCACCGCTGTCCCTTCCTTGTGACTGAGGGTCCCCAGGAAGACTTCCTCCTGAAGGCTGCTGCTCTGGTCCAGGGCTCAGTCCCTGAATGCAGTCTTTGAAAGTCACTCTTAGTCACTGAAATCTGAGACACAGGAGCTGATAAATATCTTATTAGTTTATAAAACAGTAATTCTAAAACCAAAAAGAAATAAATTTTTTAACACTTTCTCATTAGTTCTTACTAGATCCTTAGACAAAGCACCCATTTATAAACGGCTTAAGACTTAAACTCAAATCAGATGATCTTAGACCTAGGGCACTGCCTGTAATTCACAGGTGAAGAAAGAGAGGACAGACCAGAGAGGTGAAGTAACTTGCTCAGATCACACAGCCAGCAGCAGAGCCAGGGCTGGAACCCAGTTCTTCTAGTTCTTGGGCTGGGGGAGAAGGAGATGGGTCCTGACCCGGAGCAGTTAGCTGGAAGGGAGACTCCGGGTGAGAGGCAGGCAGTGCAGGAGATCCAGCCGTGGGCCCAGGGACTCATGGGGTACCTCCGAGGCCACAGGGAGTCCTGGCCCCCTGACAGTGCTAAGAGGCAGGAGGGAAGGAGGTCAAGGATGGAACCAGTCTGTATTTGTTTATGTCTATTTTTGTTTAAAGATACTTTATTTAACATACATTGCTTTTCTTCTTCTTTTTTTAAATTGAAGTACAGTCAGTTTACAATGTGTTCATTTCTGGCGCACAGCATCATGTTTCAGTGATACATATACATACAAACATATGTTCCTTTTCATATTCTTTTTCACGATAGGTTACTATAAGATACTGAACATAGTTCCCTGAGCTGTGCAGTAGAAACTTCTCATTTACCTATTTTATACATAGTAGTTAGTATCTGCAAATCTCGAACTCCCAGTTTATCCCTCCCCATCCCTTTTCCCCCCTGGTAACCATAACTTTGTTTCTATGTCTGTGAGTCTGTTTCTGTTTGGTAAATAAGTTCATTTGTGTCTTTTTTTTTAGTCCACATATAAGTGATTATCATATTGTATTTTTCTTTCTCTTTCTGATTTACTTCACTTAGAATGATTTCCAGGTCCATCCATGTTGCCGCAAATGGCATTATTTCAGTCCTTTTTATGGCTGAGTAGTATTCCATTGTATAAATATACCACAACTTCTTCATCCAGTCATCTGTCGATGGACATTTAGGTTGTTTCCATGTTTGGCTGTTGTAAATAGTGCTGCTGTGAATATTGGGGTGCATGTATCTTTTCAAATTGGAGTTCCCTCTGGATACATGCCCAGGAGTGGGATTGCTGGATCATGTGGTAAGTCTATTTTTAGCTTATTGAGAAACTTTCACACTGTTTTCCATAATGGCTGCACAAAACTATATTCCCATTCACAGTGTAGGAGGGCTCCCTTTTCTCCAAGCCCTCTCCAGCATTTATGGACTTTTTAATGATGGCCATTCTGACTGGGTGAGGTGATGCTCATTGTAGTTTTGATTTGCATTTATTTGAGCAATTCCTGAATGAGGTCTTTTCACTTGGGGCTTTTGAAAAACAAAGACATTTCAGAGAAGAAGTCAATATTTTGGCTGAAATACTTAAAAGGTTATGTAACAATGAAAAGCCTGTGAGTGGTTCTGGTCCCCGTGATACAAGGGTTGATCCTGGGGCCTGACGCTCCCTTCCACGGATACCTGGGAAGCACTTCTGGCTGGAGGAGGGGCGGAGGCGTCCAGGTGCCGGGGGCTTCCTCCTGGCCCTGGGGTCTTCTTCCTGACTCCCTCCGCTCTCTCCCGGTGCTCGTGGTTTGCTCATGTCCTGAATAATGAACACTCATTTTCTGCTCCTCCCATCAGTACTGCCATTCCCCGTCTCTTGGCCTGGAACATCCTGGACACATCACCCAACAGTGGCATCATTTTACCTTGGATTTTCACCGACAGATCTTGTTGACAACATGACTTTGGTGTCGTAAATGTGGAGCCAGCCAAAGCCATGAGGATGTACTATGTCTGAGGGGAGGCCCCTTTGCCCTGTTAGACTGGAAGGTGAGAAAGAAAGCTGTCTGGTCGACTCTGACACACGGGTGATGCCTGGTCTGGTGTCCCCAGCCGTTGGCCTCCGTCTGTGGTCTAGGATGGCAGCCGCACTACAGCCAGAAGGAGGCAGGACAGGAAAGGAGGCCGCGTCCACCGCCCCAACCATGTAGGCACTGCCCATTCTGTGTCCACTTCCATCCCACGGCCAGATCTTGGTCACAGGGAGGGGGGTGGGGGAACTGCATTTTTATTCTGCCTGGCAGTACGTCCAGCCAGGAAGTGGAGGGTGGTGATGACAGAGGAAGGAGACGGGACAGTAAGGGAACTGCCACCGGGGAGGTGTGGGCTTCAACCGGACGGAGGTGGGGGGCGAAGGAAACACAGGGGCCTGGGTGCCAGACTGCCCAGGCACTGGTGCCTCTGTGACTCTAAAAGGCTCAGCATGGCCACCTGTGTATCCGGGAAAGTTCAGATCTGGGGTCCAAGTTGAAAGTCTCCAGTTAATAAGCAGTTTTACCCTCTAGGAGGAAAACCCCAGTCTGCCTAGGAAAGTAAAATTATTTTCTTACTTGGCAAGAGTCTTCAAAAACTAGGAAGGCCTAGAAGTCAAGATGGAAATGATGGAGCAACTTTAAGCCCCTGGAGCTCAGGGAAGGGACCGTGTCTGTGACAACGCTCTACTGCAACTCCTAAGGAACTGGTTTCTGGAAGGTCCTTTCTAGGGGTAAAGACGATGAAGTTATAACAACTCAGAAAGGTCACCGCTAAGGTGCCTAACTTGGGTATTTTTTTCCAGAGCTGTTTTATTGCTTTCAGTTTGTAGAACTTGGGGACTGTTTCCATTTGTACGGAAAAAAAAAGACAGCGACAGACACGATTCAGTGAACATTCAGGCTGCCTTGCTGGTGGCCCTGTGACCAACAGAAACACTAGCCGGCCTTCAGGCCGGGCAGGACACGGGAGCAGTGTGTTCCCTCTGATGCTATCTGACCGCCCCGATGGCCCCACGTGAGGTGGGCCGGTGGGGTTGTTGTTCCTCCTGGGGTTTCCAGGAAGATGCGGGCTTTCTCACAACCCTGTCTTCAAGCTCGGAGAAGCCCCTGGAACTCCTCCTGGCCCTTTTCTACAGCTCTTCCCCCCACCCCTTCCAGCGGCCCCCTAGGATGGGTTCTTTCCCTCTGCATCTTCATTACGTCTGCTGAAAAGACAGAGTCAATGGAGGTCTGCGCTTGCACCATTATAATATAACGCCCACCACAGTGGGGGCTCCCCCAGAGCAGCACCCCAACCATGAGCCTGGCCCTGCCCATGGGGAACACAAGTCCCTGCTCGGGAGGCTATGGGGGCATGGGGGGCTGTGGGGGCGGGGGGGCTGTGGGGACGGGGGGGGCTGTGGGGGCATGGGGGGGGCTGTGGGGGTGCGGGGGGGGCTGTGGGGGCGGGGGGGCTGTGGGGGCATAGGGGGGCTGTGGGGGCGTGGGGGGGCTGTGGGGGCGGGGGGGGGCTGTGCTGGGGGCGGGGGGGGCTGTGGGGGCATGGGGGGGCTGTGGGGGCGGGGGGGCTGTGGGGGCGGGGGGGCTGTGGGGGCGCCGGGGGGGGCTGGGGGGGACGGGGGGGCTGTGAGGGCTTTCACCTGGAGTCGGTCTCTGGATGCTCTTTGGAAGCAATGAAAATTGCAGGGGAGAGTGGATATACACCAAAAATTGACACAACATTGTAAACTGACTATACTTCAATTAGCAAACAAACAAATGAAGGGAAAATGGGTAAAAATCTCTTTTTCAGGCAGGTGTGTGAGGTCTGCCCCCAGCCCAGGCACTTCCCTGCCAGAAGATCATTCCTTCTGGGGTGAGGCATCACTTTCTGGGGTGAGGGTCATATCCTGGGAGTGAGCGAGGTCACAGGTGAGATGCTCACTGGACCCAGAACCAGGGGGCTCTGTGTCAGACGCCTGAGTCTGCATCTGACTTGTCACCCTTGTGTGACCTCAGCTAAGCTTGGGTTTCTGAAATCTGGAAATCCAGCTTGGATTTCTGTTCCACAACCAGAGGCAGCAGCAGCCAGTACCCAGCAGCCAGGTCTCAGCCACAGCCGGCACACTGGGCTGCGGGCTTCTTGTCTCTCGGGCGAGCAAGGTCTCCCAAACCAGTGACATGCTGGAGACCACTAGGGACCCAATGGGGCAGGTGCCTTTGGTTTGGACCATTTTCTACTTTGGGGGGTGGGCTGACACCTCTGCTAGATTCATATGCATTCATAGAAAACTGTTAGCGCTGCAGATGTTTCTGTCTGATGACAACAGTTGAATTCTGTGCTGTGGAGATGCTAAGAGTTTATCAACCGACAGATCATCATCCCAGGGAGAGTTTTATTGCATTGTGGGGCCCTGTGCAATCTGCCAGCATCACCCCAGCCGCCTTCTGTCACAGAACACAGTCTTCCGTTTCCTATGCACTCTTGGAACCAGCTGTACCGTCCCACTGGCGTCCTTATAATTGGGATCAGTATCACCGCCAGATGCTTACTTCTTAGGAGTCAGACTTTTGACTGTCAGACAGTTCTGCTTCCCCAAGGCATCCTCCTCTGCTCGCATTCTGTCCCAGCGGCCGCGCCTCCTCCATCTCCTCCGTGTGCCCCCACCCTCGTGTCAACTTCCACGTCCTCCCACCCACATTCACCCCTAGCGGATTCATCCAGTCTCAGAACTGGACCGATCTTGTTGAGACTCCAAAATTCCTCTCTCTCCAGAACGGACCCCTCCTACCAGTTCTCAACCTGTACACTTGCCCCCACATCTTGTGAGCATCCCAAATCTAATGAGTCGAAACTGAACTCCTGATCACCTGCTTCACCCCAACCTTGCTTCTTCCTCAACACAGCACATGGCAAATCCATCCTTCCAAATGTCCAAGCTGAGGAGAGGTGGAGGGTAACCAAACAGCCAAAATGTCACGGCTAAGAATAAGGCCCGCTGGTCTGCTCAGTCACCCCACGGCACCGGCCCCGCCTCTCTGCTGTTTGTTCTTTCTCAAACACCAGAAGCAGGATCCTACCTCGAGATCCTCCATCTCACTCACATCTCACACTCGCACGTGGGGAAATGCTGCTGGCTCCACTTCCCAAGCCAGAACCAGAACCAGAACCAGAACCAGAACCCAAGATTGTCTTAGCATCTCCGCCACGCCACCCTGGTCCAGGTCACCCTCACTCTCTCACCTGTGTCATTGTGACAGCCCCCCACTCCGTCTCTTATGTGCCTTTGTCCTTTTGTAAAAGTGATTCTCTAACCAGCCCTCTGCTCTGAGCCCTCCAGTAGCTTCCTTCTTTTGACAAAGCTGTAGATCCATCGTTCTCAAATGGGAGTGAGCATTCAAAATCAAGTGGAGAGGCAGCGAGCCTGCAGATTCCTGAGACCCACCCGCAGATATTCGATGCCATAGGTCTGGGTTGGGCCTGATAATCTGCATCTCTACAGAGTTCCCAGGTGATGCTGCTGCTCCTGGTCCTCGCCCTCTGTCATCCATTCTCCCGTGTGGTCCCCTGTGAACCACACCTCCCAGCATTCAAGCCTTGGCATGGTCCCCTCCTCTTAAATCTGGCTGGCCCTGTGACTCACTTGAGTCGATAGGATGCGGCAGACGTGGTTGTTGGTGGGTCTAAGCCTTGAAGATTTGGCAGCCTCCACTTTTGCATGCCTGGTGCTCTGAGCCACGACGTAAGAAGGCCAGCTTCTCTGCCTGAGAGGTGAGTGGAGAGAACTAGAAAGTCCACAGAAGGGAGAGAGGCCTTAGGATCATGTGGAGAGAGAGGAGCCCAGCCATCCAGCAGCCCTGTTCTGGCCAGCCCCCAGCTGGCAGGCCAGCTAAATGCAGCCACAGCAGGGACCACTGGCAAGACCAGCAGAAGAGTCCCCAGGCTGAGCCCAGCCCAGACTGCAGACTCCTGAGACACCAGAATGGGAGTTGTTTGCAGCCATGACGTTCCGGGTGGTATGTCACCCTCTTCTCTCCTCTCATCTCAGCACTTGCTGCTGTTCCCTCCAGTCACTCCACTCCAAAAGCATTGGCCTTTATACT
Source organism: Camelus ferus (assembly GCF_009834535.1). Lineage (NCBI taxonomy): Eukaryota > Metazoa > Chordata > Mammalia > Artiodactyla > Camelidae > Camelus > Camelus ferus. Next base: position 3,800,845 of record NC_045696.1, read on the forward strand.
GCTTCTCAGACCCATTAGCACAATCCTGCTAATGGGTGGGAGGGCGGGTGTGTGGGTGGATGGATGGTTGAGTGGTGGGTGGATGGGTGGAAGGATGGATGGATGAATATGTGGTTGGTTGTGTGGGTGGATGGTTGATTGGTTCAGTGGGTAGATGGATGGATGAATGTGTGGATGGATAGTTGGGTGGGTGGGTAGATGGGTGGATAGATAGGTGAATAGATAAATGAATGGATGGGTGGTTGGTTTATTGAGTGGGTGGGTAGTTAGTTGGATGGGTGGATAGATGGATGGGTGGATGGATGGATGGACAACCTTTACTTCTCTAGCTTGAGGTTTAGATGATGTTCCCCAGGGCTTTGCCAGTTCTGTTTGCCTGGAGTCCCATAATTTTTGAGGCAGAATGCTTGTTGTAGAAAGTCTTAAGCTAGGAGGAAAGTGTGAGTAACTTATAAGTAAGACAAGAATGAGAAAGTGATTGTGGTGGGTGGAAAGGGGGAAGCACCCACGAGGGGGCAGACAGAAGACACTGAGAGGGAACAGAGACACTGGGTGAAGCGAACGGAGTCTGGCAGCTTTGAAGGTGTCCCCAGTTGCAGGTCCAATTACTTCTAATAACACCTTGGAGCTCACGGCGCCCTTCTTCTGAGAGCTCAAAGCCTTTTACTGGCATCATGAACCTGCATGACATTCCATTGAGGGAGATACTGTTACTACCATCACCACCGTTTAACAAGCAGGGCAGCCTGCAGAAGTGGGAGCGTTTGCCAAGGTCACGGGCAGCTCACAAAGGGTGGAGCCAGGCACGCAGGGAAATGTTCCCTCCGTCAGCAGCCACCTCCCGGCCAGGTGAGGAGCATGGCCTGCCTGACCCGGGCTCTCAGGGGGCGCCCAGCCGTGCACTGCTGGGGGTTAGTAAGTCACCGGGTGGAGCGACACACTGCGAGGTCACAGACGTTGCCAGCTTCGTTCCCAAGCAGAGGACGTCCCGACGTGGGGTTTGAGTGACTCCTTCTAAGTGACTCGATGTGTCAAGGCTAGACCCGGGACAGGGTGAGCCTCAGGGCCGGGAGGCCGGGGTTGTCCTTGGGCGGAAGAAAACACCGCAGCAAGCAACGCCTGCTGTGCCCCAGGAGACCGCTGCCCTGCCGGCCCGGCCCCCCAAAAAAAAAGACCCCAGTCCTTGTCTCACCCGGAAGATGAGTTTACAGTCGGGAGACGGTGCGTTGTGCAGCGAAAGGCTTATTTAGACAAGGAAAATCACGCCTCCGGGAACGGCCGGGCTGGCCCCAGGGAGGCGGAGCCGCGGCTTGTGTCTCCGCTCTGCCTTGTGCCCCACGGAGAGGTGGCCTCGTGGTTCGGCGACAGGCTCTTGTCCCTGGAGTGCTTGGTCATGTTTGCTCCCGTCTGCGCCCGTCCTCACCCGCGGTGTGCACGGACAGACCCACGGGGCGCCTACACCGCAGTGTTAATTATAATACAGGGAACACGGGGTCCTGTCCGGGTAAGTCCTTTCTGCTACCGCGCAGGCGTGGCTGTCGGGCTCTGACCGGGTTCTTGCTGGCAGCAGTTAGAGGTAAAGTCCCTTTATGCTGGAGGCAGGCGTAGCGCTGTCTTCCAGACCATCCTCCCTCTCCTCCACCTGTCTGCCTGGTGCCCCCACTTATCTAACTACCTAACACCACCCCCTGGGGCCTCCAGCCCCCTCGCTGCAGGCCTCGGCATCTCAGCTTGTCCCTCTGCTGTGCCGGGCGTCTCTCCCCCCAGCTTGCTCTTACACACCCCCCCTGCCCCAGGGCTTAACCGAGCTCCTGGGTGTCACCAGGCAGGGCTGAGGGGTCTATAGGTCAGGAGGCGGGCGGAGTGGCTGGCATCACTCAGGCCTGAGTCAAAGAGGTAAACTGTCATATAAACCAGTCCCCCCTCCGAAGGAAAACAGAAAACAAAAAACAAACCACAGACGCAATTCCCAGCGCCAGCCAAGCAGGCACCTGAAAGGGCAGGATTTTTGGCTTCATTACATCAGAAGTACCCTTTGTACCTTTATTGAAATGAGAAAAATGCGGCGCATTCTCGAGCTGCTCTGGCCTCCGGGGAGTCCTGTGGAGACTGGCAGGGGTGAGGCTGCTAATCACCCTTGCCTGGGGCAGGAGTCTTCCTCCTACAGGTTCCCAGGCTTCAGAGCGGGAGGGAGCAGCCCTGGTGGAGGGGTACGCCCTACCTGGAATGCAGGGCTGCTGAGAAATGGGCCTGAAAGCCAGAGAAGGAAGGTGGGGCGGGGGAATCGCACCGGCTGTACTGCGCTGGGGAAGCTGCTTGTGCCCTATGACTGCAGAAGACCCCCACCAAACAGGCTGTCAGCTTCCTTGGTAGCCAGAGGCTCCCTGGCCACAGGACTCTGGTCTTGAAAACCTTTGTAGCTTCAGAGGCAAGCATAACTCCAGGCACAGCAGCAGGGGCTCAACACTTTTCTATGAGATAGATGGATGGTGGATGATGAATGGATGATGGATGATGAATGAAGGATGAATGGATGGATGGATGAATGTTGAATGGTGGATGGGTGATGAATGGATAATGGACGATGTGAATGGATGGATGGATGAATGATGAATGGTGGATGGATGATGAATGGATAATGGATGATGGTGATTGGATGGATGGATGGATGGATGGACAAATGATGGATGAATGATGCATAGTGGATGGATGATGAGTGGATGATGGATAATGGATGATGAATGAGGAATGGATAGTGGATGGATGGCTAGATGAACAGATGGATGAATGGACAAATGAACAGGATTCTAGGACATAAGGAAGAGGTTTGGGAACCTGCCCACATCCCCAATGTAGCATGCTTAAAAAGGCCAAGCTTACATATGGGGTGTGTGGGGAGGAGCCCCCTATGCCCCACGCAAGCAGCCCAGCCAGACTCTTGGGCATCTCTCAGCCTTTGAGAGCCACGGGGCTCGGTCAGATGGCAGAGCAGGAAGGAGGAGTGAGCGAGGGAGAAAGCGGAAAGCTGAGAACTGGGGCAGCAGGGCCTCCCTGCTCCCCTGCCACTCGGCCCTGCTCTGCCCTTCCTCCCAAATCAGGCCAGCTGGCTCCAGCCAGGTTGGCGGTCCTCAGGAGAGTCTAACCTGGGGCCTGGCTCTGCCCTGTCATCAGGGGCTTCAGGTGGCCCAGTTACACCTGTCCTTTCACTAGCATCTTTCATCTGGCTGGGTCACAGTGGAGGGCTGTGATTACAGCCCCACCTTACAAGGGACGTGAAACTGGGGCACCCCTAATGTGCCCTTCATGCTGCGGCAGGACTTTGCTCGCAGGACTTTGCGAGCTGCCGGTGAAGTTCTCAGAGCTCCGGGGAGGGGGCACTATGTGCACGTTGCTGCTGGAGGAAGCCCCCCTCCCTGGTTGTTGGTTCTGTGTCCGGTGCCTGGGGGAGGAGGAGAAGGCTGAGAGGTAAAGGAGGAACTTGGTCGCCACTGTCCAGCTGGACCAGGCTCCCAGGCTCCTAGGCCCCGGCGACTGCAACACCTGGGAACATCGGGGCCAAGCCAGCACCCTGCACCTTCCTGCCAAGGCTCTGCTCCCCTGTCTGCCCTCATTTCCTCTCCCACCCGCTGGGCCTGAAAGTGTACCTCCTTTTGCAGGCAGAGGGGGTTTACCAGGAAGTGCATGAGCTTAAGCCCAGGGCCTTCATCTGAATGACCCCTAAGGGTATGCAGGGCTTCTGGGAGCTATAGAGTGTTGTAGTCTGAGAGGAGAGGCCAGAAGGCAATCTATATAGCCACTTCTGGTCAATTGCTTAAAAAGATTGCAGAAGAGAGACATCTGAATGTCCACAGCTCTTGCGATTTCTTGTCATTTGTTCATATTCTAAATATGAATTCACATTTATGCCTAATTTTGTGTGTACATCAGAATGTTAATTTTAGAAGATGTTTTATAAAGTCAGGGGACTTCTGTTTTACTTTTGCTATTAATATCTCTTTCAAGTATATATTATTCTAAAATTTACATCAAAGGAACTTGGTCCTTTTTATTTGATTATTTAAAAAATTTTAAGTAAATTTATTTTCTTCTACTCTTTTTTTTGGTGGGGGTGGGAGGTAATTAGTTCTATTTATTTATTTATTTATTTACTTATTTACTTATTTATTTAGTGGAGGGACTGGGAATTGAACCCAGGACCTTGTGCATGGCAAGCACACAATCTACCACTGAGCTGTACCCTCCTCCCACCACATCTAATTTTGATTTAATAATTTTGTGTTCTGTTCCTTAAAGAGGGCCCCCATATCATATAAACTTCAGTCCTGTAACACCTGGTTGTGGATCAGGGTGGGCATTAAGCCCCCTGACTGGTGTCCCTGGAAGAAAAGGGAATTTGGACAGAGACACCTGCCGAGTGAAGGTGGAGAAGGGACGGGAGCGATGTGTCGAGCCCAGAGCCCGGAGCCTGCTGGCAGCCCGGAAGCTGGGGGAGGAGGAAGGAACAGGTTTCCAGTCAGAAACCTACAGAAGGAAATGATCCCGCCCACACCTGGATTCCAGGGTTCCGGCTCCCGAATTGTGAGAGGACAGGAATTTCTGTTCCTGTAGGCGCCCGTTGTGTGGCGCTCTGTCACAGCGGCCCCAGGACACTGACACCTTACGGGAGGAAAGAAGGAGCTATGAAGATGGAGTAAAATTCTGGTTTTCAGGGGAAATGTTTTAGACCATCAGCAGTTCATGTGTGGCTATTGATCAGGTTGGTAATTTTGACTCTCAGATTGTGGTTGTGAACAGTGATCGTCGCGATTTTTGCTAATGATTGTGCAACAGTTTAAATCCCTGGGAAGGAGATGGCTGACACCACGTCAACACAGCCGTCAGCACCCCGCATCTTGGCTTCCTCAGGGGTGCTGGCTGATGGAAACCTTTTTTTTTTTTTCCTTTTTAATCATAGCTGCCTGAATTGCTCAGCATTTCTTAGACGGCCTCATAAAGCTCGTGATGGCTCTAGTCTTGTGCAGACCCCGTGAGTCACTCCAGGGGTTTAGAGATGAATGAGGCCGAGCCGGCTTCCCAGGAAGATCAACCACCGGTCGTGGCTGGGCCTACGGGGCCGGGGCCGCCGGAGGGATGACTCACGTGGGCCCGGAGGCACGGCCACGTGGGTGGCTGGGAAAGCGCAGGACCTGAAGGCCGCGATCCGCCGTGTCCACATGTTTTGGGGGGGCGTTTCTTCATTTTGTTGTTTCTTTTTGTTAGTGTATATAGTACAGACCACATAAGTGGAAGTGTCCCATTTATAGCTGTGTACATATGAGATACCTCTGTTTATATATATATATATATATATATATATATATATATATATATATACGAGATAGCTCTAGTTATATTTATATATATACTATATATATACACGCACCTATATATACAGGACACCTCTCTTTATATGGTCTGTGCTATGCACTATATGCTATATGTGTGTGTGTGTGTGTGTGTATCGGTATATGTCCCCGCCTCTGTCTCTGTTTCTCTCTGTATATATATAGAGAGAGACACACACTATATACAGGGTACCATATCTTGCATATATTATAGATACAGTATACCGAGAAGGACTAAACCAGTGGTTTTCAGATTTTTAAAGCTGGAGAACTTTCTTTACTGTGAAACACGCAGAAGAACGTGCACAGACGGGAAGAGCACAGCGCCACGGAAGATCACGAGGTGGGGAAACCCCGCGGGACCCCCCCCCCCAGCAGCCCTGCGGGAATCCGTCCCCAGCGCCTGGAGGACAAGAAACACCTGCTCAAAGAGAAAGCAAGCCTGCTACTTAGGGAGGTGTGCTTGGGCGGAAATTACCACCAGAAAGGTTACTCCTGCCAAGGTTCTGGTGGTGGAAAGGAGGACGGAGTGTGGGCAGGGATTGCTCAGGGTGGGGAGGGAGCACAGGCGCCAGGACCTTGTCACCCTCCCTGGAACCCCCCCGGGCCCCCACCCCTACCTGCCATTACGGCGGTGGCACCCTGCATGTGTTCCGTGCACGCGCGCACCCAGGGTGCTCCCTCTGCAGTTAATGTCCCTCGGGGTCGTGAGCAGCTTGGAGCCAGTGTGAGCAGATGTGAACCTTCCGTCCAGGTCTTCCTGGGGGTTAAGTAGAGGCCGACGCTTCCCTCTCCCTTCCTTCCTCCCTCTCTCCCGCCCACCCTCCTGTTCACGTTTTCTCTCTCCCTTGCTTTCTCCAGCACCTTCCCTCCCCTCACACTGGGCACCCAGGCCAGCAGGGTGGTGAGGACCTGCCTGCTCTGGACGGGGCCAGGGAGCACCGTGCCCTCTGCCAAGATGCACCCGGGAGGGCGAGGCTGCACCTGGTCTCGTGAATGCCCACAACAGTGCCCTTTCTCAGTGCCTCTGCCCTCCACCCCAGGGAAGGTCCACTTTATACCCAATTTCCAGCCCCGACTACCAAATCTTTTCCTCCCAGAAGGCGTATACTTGATGAAATTTGTAAGGAACAACCTGTGACCTCAGGCTCCACAAAGGGCTCATACTCTGCTTGGGGGGCTCTCATTTGGATGATCCCCTCTACTCCTCCAGACACTGCGAATCCTGCTCACCTTCTGGTAACCCACCTCTTCCAGGAAGCCTCCCTGGGTTGCCCTAACCCTGTGAACCCTTTGTCAACTGCTCCCATTGTCCTGGGATCTACATCTAGCTTCTCAGCCCCACCCTGCTTGCAAGAGAATAGGGGTGTAAATGCCGCAAGCTTTCTGGATGGTTTCTTGTTCTATTTCTCTCAAAGTTAAATGCGCCCCTATCCTCGGGCTGAGCAGTCCCATTTCTGGAATCTATTCTAGAGATGCTCCCCAAACTGCTTTAAGAAGGATGGACAAGAAAATTCATTATATAATTATATACATAATAAATAAACCTCAGCATATGCATTCAATGGAATATTCAGCAGCCATTAAAAAATTGAGGACGATATCCGTGGAACACAGGGAAGTGGGAAATACCATGTCTAGCACAGGACTATGTTCAGAAGAATCTCAGACTCCCCATGAGTGTGAGTGCTGTGTGCACAGGAGCAGACGGGGAGGACTCCACCAGCCACGTGGGTATGGCCCTCGGGCAGGTGAGCAGGCGGGTGGGGGAATCTTCCACTGTTTTCTTTATATCATCTGTCTTGTTCCAACTTGTTGCGTTAGGCAGCTCTCATAACTTAATTACTTTTAATTTTAGTCACCTTCATAATAAAAAAAATGAATAAAACAATATGTCAAAACATGTAGAACGTGCAAGACCGAGAGTAAACCCTAATGTAAATCATGGACTTCTTCGGTACTAATAATGTATCAAAATAAATTGGTTCATCAATTGTCACAAAGACACCAAGCTGGTAAGGATGTTTCTTGCAGGGGAACCTATGTGGGGGCAAGGGGCATATGGGCACTCTCTGGATAGCTGGATACATTTTTTTTCTGTAAACCTGAAACTGTTCTAAAAAATAAAGTTTGTTTCTTAAAGAGAGAGAGAAATAAACCAGTTAATGGAGACTTGGAGCAGAGCAGGGATTGGCAACTTCTTTTTCTGTAAAGGGCCAGATGGAGACTAGTTTTGGCTTTGAGATCCTGCAGTCTCTGTCGCAAATACTCAGACGTGCTGTCACCGTGCAGAAGCAGGGGCAGCTAATGAGCTCATGTAAGTGAGCGAGGATAACTGTATTCCAATAAAACTTTATTTACACAACAGGCAGAGTTGTCGTTTGGCAGTCCCTGGTGCAGAGGCATTGAACGAATCTGGGTGAGTTTCACATCCGATTGAGGGGAAAGCTGAGAAGTCACCCCCTCACCTTGGGCTGGCTGGCAAACCCAGGAAACAGTGGGTGCTTTTCCTTGGTATTGCATGTGGCTTTTTACCAGAATCAAAATGGATTTAATCAATAAATAACAAGGACCTACTGTATAGCACAGGGAACAACTATATTCAATATCATATAATAACCTATGATGAAAATGAATATGAAAAGGAATTTTCATATAACTGAGCCACTATGCTGTACACCAGAAACTAACAGCCTTGTAAAGCAAGTATACTTCAGTTAAAATACTTTTTAAAAAATGGATTTAAACAACTGATTTTGTATACGTTGTTTCGCACTGTCTGAGCCCAACAGAGCAGAAGGTCGCTGACAGCCGGAGTTTCAGGGAGAGCAGTGCTGATAATTTAACTGGAGGAATTGATTAGGAAAAGAATTGGCTGCCTCCGCGGGCAGAAGGCAGCCGGCGGCCTCTGACTATATTCCCTACGCCTCCGGGAGGATTTCTCCCGCAGAAGCAGCCTGAGGGTTTCCGGGGCCCAGCACAAGCCTGGCCGGGTCGCACTTACTTTCTCCAAGGAACTTGAAATGTTGTAGAGGCCAGCTAGGAGAGCTGTCGTTACCATTTCTAGAGGAAGATTAATGAGGGAAACTATGCGGAATCCTTTTGGCAACAGGGAGGTCGTGGGGCGGAAAGGAGGAACTTGGGCGCTGTGGCCCGCAGCCTCACCTCTGCGCGCTAGTCTGAGGCTGGGAGAACGCGGTCGGGCCCGGAGGCCGTGCCCGCCTTGCTGGGAGGGACGGCCGAGGCCCCTTGCTGCCCCTCCGCCACGTCTCGGCTCAGGCTGGGCTAGGTGGGCCCTACTCGGTACCTCGATAATCCTCCCCGAGACGCTAGTAATTGGGATTAACAAGCCCATCTTGCAGACATCTTGAAAACCTGACTTTTTTTCAAGAAAGCGTCACTTTAGAATCGCAGAAGAGTGGAGCACATCCGAACCACTGCTGGTCCACCCGACTGACCGCCGGGTGAGATTGCTGGGGTGGCTCGTATCACGTGCCTCAGTCCCGGGCTGGTGTGTGTGTGTGACTGTCAGGCTCGGGCTGGCAACGCTGGCGAATAACAATTTCAGGTAACACCGCGGGGCGCGGGCTTCATCAGAGTCCCTGGAGCGACGAGGGCGAAGTCTGAACGCCGGTCTCCTCCCTTCCCAGCCGTCCTCAAGCCCCGCGGCTGGGCTCTGCCTGTGTCCGCACGCGCGTGGCAGGAGCTGTGACATCCGCGCGCTTGCCGCCACTTAAGGGGAGGGCCTGACCCAGCTCCGCCGGCGCGAGGGCAGCCACGCCCGCTGAGCCGGGAGCAAGGCCAGAGGGAGCTTCCGGGGTCCCGGGTCAGGCCCCCGCGGAGGGAGAGCCGGCCTCGGTGGGCCAGACGCGGGTGGAAGGGGCGGGGAGCGGGCGCAGGGGAGGGTCAGCCCCTTGTCACCCGCCCAGTGGGGAGGGGCAGGATGGTGTCAGCCGCGTGGACCAATCAGCAGGTAAGACCTGGGTTCGAAGCCCCGCCCCCACCAGCCATTGGCTCCTGTGACTGAAGAGTGAGTAGTTACCTTCCTTATCTGATGCTCTAAGGCTTGGGGTCCTTCTAAGCAAGACACCTGGCACATACTAGAGTCTTAATAACAGTTTCTAAAAGATTCCTCACGAAGCAACAGAGCCTCTTGATTTCGGCAACAATTTTTAAATCCTTTTTAAAAATAATCTGTTACAATGAGTCTGCTCCTGCCTGCCCTTTGCCTATGACCCCAAACCACAGCGCATGTCCCAGGAAGGGGTGGACAGAAGGTCCCCTGAGAATACAGAGACCAGCTGGTCTACCTCCCATCCTGCCTCCAGGGGAGAGTGTCCTCTCTTCACTTTCCCTGGGAAAAGCAAGTGCGAAGGACGCAGGAGGAGTTTTTGACTGAAAACATTCATACCGTTAACGCTGGCCGCCGCATGGCGCTTCTGCGCTGTGCCAGCTGTTTTCCATCACAGACACATCACTTCCTGCATCCATCACGTATCCACGTGCTCACTGTAGTAAAGTATCTTCCCAGGGGGTGGAGGGAGGGGCCCGTCCTGCTTATTCACGACTGTAACACCGGCCCCTAGAACAATGCTGGACACTTGCCTGCACTATTAAAAAAAATAGTTACTGTGCTTTCTTACTACATGAAGTAGAAAGTTAAATCTCCCATAATTCCATACCTTGCCACCCCCACCCAAATTAACCATTAAAAAAAATTGAGGTATAGTTAACATAATATTGTATTAGCTTCAGGTGCACAACATAGTAATTCTATATTTTTATAAAATATATTCCATACAAAATTATTATAAAATACTGACTATATTCCCTATGCTGTACATTATATCCTTGTAACAATGTACTTATTTTATACCTAGTAGTTTGTACCTCTTAATCCCCACCATCTATTTTGCCTTTCCCCACTTCCTTCTCCCCACTGGCAACCACAACTTTGTTCTCTGTATCCGTGAGCCTGTTTCTGTTTTGTTATATATATCCATTTGTTTTATTTTTCAGACTCCATTTATAAGTGAAAACATACAGTATTTGTCTTTCTCTGACTTATTTCACTAAGCATAATATCCTCCCAGATCCATCTATGTCACAAATGACAAACATTCATTCTTTTTTATGGCCGAGTAGTATTCCACTGAATGTATATATACCACATCTTCTTTATCCACTCATCTGTTGATGGATACTTGGGTTGTTTCCATATTTTGGTTACTGTAAATAATGCTGCTGTGAACATTGGGGTGCATGTATATTTTTGAAGTAGTATTTTTGTCTTCTTCAGATAAATACCCAGAGTGGAATTGCTAGATAATATGGTAGTTCTGTTTTTTTAATTTTTTGAGAAACCACCATACTATTTTCAATAGTAACTTCACCAATTTACATTCCCACCAACGGTATACCAGGGTTCGCTTTTCTCCACATCCTAGCCAACGTTTGTTTGTGGTCTTTTTGATGATAGCCATTCAGCATTCAGAGAGGTGTGAGGTAATAGCTCACTGTGGTTTTCATTTGCATTTCCCTGATGATTAGGGATGTTGAATGTCTTTTCACATCCCTGTTGGCCAACAGTATGTCTTTTTTGGAAAAACGTCTGTTCAGGTCTTCTTCCCATTTTAAAATCAGGTTGTTTGTTTTTTAGGTGTTGAATTGTATGAGCTGTTTATACATTTTGGATATTAACCTCTTATTGGTCACATCATTTGCAATTTTTTTCTCCCATTCTGCAGGTTGTCTTTTTGCTTTGTTGATGGTTGCCTTGCTGTGCAAAAACTTTTAAGTTTAATTAGATCCCATTTGTTTATTTCTATTGCCTGGGTAGACTGCCCTAGGAGAACTTTTATAAGATTTATATCATAAAATGTCTTACCTATGTTTTCTTCTAGGAGGTTTACAGAGTCTCGTCTTATGCCATTTGTGTATTTTTGTTTTTATTTCCTTTGCTTTAGGAGACAGATCCAAAAAAATATTGCTATGATGTATGTCAAAGAGTGTTCTGCCTATGTTTTCTTCTAGGAGTTTTATGGTTTATGTTCTTACATTTAGGTCTTTAATCCATTTGGAGTTTATTTTTGTATATGGTGTTAGAGAATGTTCCAATTTCATTCTTTTACATGTAGCTGACCAGTTTTTCCAGCACCGCATATTGAAGGGACTGTCTTTTCCCCATTGTATGTTATTGCCTCCTTTGTTGTAGATTAGCTGGCCATATGTGTATGGGTTTATTTCTGGGCTCTCTATTCTGTTCCATTGATCTATGTGTCTTTTTGTGCTAGTACCATACTGTTTTGATTATTGTAGCTTTGTGGTATAGTCTGAAGCCAAGAAACATAATTTCTCCAACTCTATTGTGCTCTAAGATGAGGAATAAGACAAGAATGCTCACTCTCACCACTTCTATTTAACACAGACTTGGAAGTCCTAACTACAACAACCAGACAAGAAAAAGAAATAAAAGATATCCAGATTGGAAGGGAAGAAGTAAAACTGTTACCTCCTCTAAGGTAAATCTGTTCTATTTGCCTTAGTAAGAAAAAGAAATTTAATATCAGGAACAAAGGATGGACAAGTACATTCAAGTTACGCCACCTGCAGGAGCTGCTGAGCCCTCTGTCAGGTGCACTGTGGGGGCAGGAGTCCCTTTACCTTCCCACAGAAACGTCTCTAGATTTATAAACTTCCTGGAAGTATTTACTTCTGCTTTCTAATATACTACTTTTCAGACTGCAATGCTTATCTTTGTAACATTTTCCAGAATATCCAGAGTTTAATGAGAGGATATTTTAAAAATGGATAGTGCAAAGTTTTGTTCTAATCTTTTTATTAGAAGTGGTACAACCTTCTTTTCTTAATTGTTTTTATATTTTTGTATTTATAAAAATATTTTGTATATATCTAGTAGCCTATTTATTTAACATATGTGCATCTGCTATTTAAATAGAACCTAGAGTAATACTTGACTTTCAACAAATATATACGGAAAGAAAGAATAACTTTTTGATGACTTTGGCAGACCCCAGTGGCTGGCAAATCAAATTTCCATTCCCCTCCACATCATATGTCATCAGGGAAATGCAAATTAAAACAACAATGATGTACCACTACACACCTATTAGAATGGCCAAAATCCGGAACTGACAACATCAAATGCCAATGAGGATGTGGAGCACCAGGAACTCTCATTTACTGCTGACAGGAGTGCAAAATGGTGCAGCCACTTTGCAAGACAGTTTGTCAGTTTCTTACAAAACTAAACATCCTCTTCCCCTATCATCAAGCAATTATGCTCCTTGATATATACCCAAAGGAGCTGAAAACTTATGCCTTCATGAAAACCTACACATGGATATTTATATTCATAATTGCATCTTTATTCATAATTACCAAAACTTGGAAGCAACCAAGATGTCCTTCAGTAGGTGAACAGATAAACTGTGGTACATCCAGACAATGGAACATCACTCAGCACTAAAAGGAAATGAGTCATGAAACATACCAAGGAACTTTAAATGCTTAATATTACTAAGCGGAAAAAGCCAATTTGAAAAGACTGCATACTGTATGATTCCAACCGTATGACATCCTGAAAAAGACAGAATTTTGGAGACAGTAAAAAAATCAGTGGTTGTTGGAGGCTGGGTGAGATGAACAGGCAAAGCACAGAGGAGCTTTGGGGCCGTGAAATCCCGTATATGACACCTTAATGGGAGACACATCATGGTATGTTTGTCCAAGCCCACAGGATGTAAGACACCAAAAGTGAACCCTAATGTAAACTATGGACTCTGGTGAGATTATAAGGTACCAGGGTAGGTCAATCCTTGGTTATAAATGTACTAGGCTGGTGAGTGATGCTGATAGCGGGGGAAGATGTGCAAAAGTGGCGGCAAGGGGTCTACGGGAAATTTCTGTACCTTCCTCTCAATGTTACTGCAAACCTAAAACTGCTCTAAAAACATGATTTTTTTTTAATTGCCATTCTCAAGGATGTTCTCTCGCTCCCATCTACCAACTACAGAGGCTAGAAAGTCTCACTCTTCAAGTCTTCACTCTTCATGTGTTTTCTGAGTGAGGCTTGGAGTCTCCATCCAACCAGAGCCTCAGAGTTGTCCATTCTCCATCCCAGCATGAAGCGCAGCCCCGCGGTGCAGGAGGGATTCAGGGTTAACTTGTAGGATGGGTTAATGAATGGATGGCTGGTGGGCATGCGCTGATTTAAATAAGTGATGAGGAGAGGGGGTGAAGGGAGCATCCACTCCCTGAACTCAGGGAAATGCATGCAATCTCTCAGAGCCTAAGGACCAGAAAGTGGAAGGCAGTTTGCACCCTGACCTCTGGATCCTCCTCTTTTCAGATTGGCACTCCCAGGGCACCTCTGGCTGTCCTCAGCCCCCTCCAGGGAGCCCTGCAGGGGAGGGCGCAGGGGAGGGCGCGAGGCAGAGGTGAGGCTTGGAGGGGGATGTCCGGGCTTGTTCCTAGGCCCGAGGAGCGAGCAGCGAGCTTCCCACAGGATCCAGATCAAAGCCCGTCCAGGTCCTAAAGCTAAAGTTGCTGGAGGCGGACACATATCCCTGCCTGTCTTGGCAGCGAGAGGCAGGAAAGGAATCTGGGAGGTGCTGCCTTTCTTACCAGGAGGACACGTTCTGAACCCACTGCACGATGCCCTTTACGAGCCGAGGCCCACCCGGGATGGAGGGCCTGGGGGTGCTGGGGCTGTGGGTCAGCTGTGTGTGTGTGTGGGAGGGGGTGCAGATCAGTAAGACAGACACCCCTCAAGTGAGCAGGCCCCAGAGAGCTCAGCCTGAAACCCTTGCATTGTTCGTGATCAGCCACCCTCAGCAGCTACAGGGAGACTGGGACTCGAGCAACGGAATTCAGGCATTTAGCAGGGACCAGTCTGGCTAAAAGATAAAAGAAAAAATTTAATTGTATTGCCTCTTTAATTGTTGCAGTTCCACAAGACAAGGGTAGAGACCCTCTGCCTCACCTTCCCCAATACAGGGCAGGTGTTTGCAAAGGGATGAGGTGGGCTTCGAAATTTCTTCTGCCCACCCTGAAATCCTCTGGGCCTGGGGAGGGGCAGTCACTGGTGACTTGTGCTGGACAATCAAGGTGTAGGTACACCCGCCAAGGCAAGGGATAGGGTGCCCTCACCTGGGGGCTGCAGCTCTGAAGCCAGGTGTCTGTCCTGCTCAGGCTTAGCCAGGTTCCAGCAAACAGGAATCACAGAGAGATGCCACCCTCCCTGTTTGAGGTGAATGGCCATTGGTGCATCTTCCTGGTAGAGAATGTACTGGTCCACGCAGGGCACCTGTGCGCTGGAACGCCAGCTGCCGGCTGCACTCCTGCTCCCGAGGGGTTGACGCTTGGTGACACACTGAGGGGCTCCCTCTCTGGCCTGTGGACTGTTGCACCTCCACCTTCCACCGAGACCCCCAAACCCCTTTTCTACAGGATCCAGATGTGCCTCTACTGGCCGAGGCTGGTGCACCCCATCTGCGGCTGACAGCTTCACGAGGGAGCGTGCCATCTTTGACCATCCAGCAGTGCTTGCACGAGGATACAGGCATTTCATTACAATCTCCCTTCTCTTCTAAAAATTAGAAGCAGTGGAAAAATCCAGGTGATACAAAACACAGTTCAATAAACCACAATGTCTTTTAGATTTAACCCATTTAAGGCCAAACTGGGAATCCGTAGGCTGAAGGAAGCCGGTCTCCAACCCCCTAGAGGAGGCTCCGTGGGCCTCTGAGTTGACACTCTTGGGAAGAGAAAGTCAGAATGAAAGAAGGGAAAGATGCTGGACTGTGCCTGAGAGAATTGTAGCCACAAGGTAAGCAGGAATTTGATCATTTTTTTAACTCTCTTGACCTAGAGCTGGACATGTGCAACTTTGTGGCCAAGGGGGACATTCCGTGCAGGGGTGGGGTGTCCACAGCCCTGGGGCTGCCCACCAACCCCGCAGGGAAACGCCAGGAAGGGAAGGAAGCCGTCTTCCAAGGCAGGCGTTTCCAGCTCTGACATGACAACTGAAAAGTACACAAGCAAACGTAAGTAAACGTAAAACGACCTCAGAGGAGTTTCTGGAACGTCCCAGAGGAAGCCTGTCCTGGCAGACGAGACGGGAGCCATCATGGGCCTTAGCATCTTAACCCACAGGCCAGCTTCTGATGACGTGGAAGGACTCCTAGGACTCCAGTCCTTGAAGAAGTGCAAACACAGTTTATTCATGTATAATCTCAGATTTATCGCACACCTCCTCCCCCTAAAGCGTGAGCCTCGTTCTGGTTGTTTCTCCCCACTCCTGGCCTATCTCTCCTCCTTAACTTTCTAATAACCCCTCACGAGGTATTAATACAGTCAGTGTCTTTCCATGAACATGTCTTAGTGCATTCCTACTATTTGACCTTGGCTCTGACCTTGACAGAGACTCAGTCCTCCTTAGAAAACGAATTTAAATAATCTCAAGTCTTTGGGATCCCTTCCCACCATCACAGTGGCCTCTGTAAAAAGCAGCAACAAAAGTCCCCAAGCACTGCCCGAACTTTCTTAGTAAAGGATTATGGCGACAGATATGGACCTTATACTTAACTGGTTGACCCTGTCAACCAGTCCTCTCGTTAGGGGCAGAGCCCAGGGCGCGCAGGCGTGTGCCGCACTGCCCCCTGCTGGCCGGAGCGCGCCAGGCCGCCCCCATCGCTCTGTAGCTGCTCTGCCTTCTGCTAGCCGGAGAGGCTCGGAGCCTAAATCTCCGACAGCTAAAGGAAATGTCTTTTACTCATAAGAGGCTAGATTATAATCCCAGAGGGCTCTTCAACACCTCCCCCGCTCCCAGCTCCAGGCCTTCTGGGCAGCGAGTGAGCAGCGCAGGCTGCAACCAAAACTGGCCAAAAACTCAGCAGCGCCCCCTGCTGTCGATCAACGGGCATCTGAGACCACCTGCCACGCACGTGCACAGCCCTGTGCTTGTCCGGGTGGGGTCCCGGAACGGCGGGATCCAGCCCGGGTCCTTCCAGGACTCACAAAGGACTCCACGACCTTCCACTCACCGAGCGCAGCACTCAGACCTGCTTCTGCTGGTTGAGGATTAATGAGCGGAGTCCATGCTTTTCCCCCAGGTCGTCCATCAAATGTTTCGTGGACCACGAAGGCCACCCTCCATGAAATGGGGCGAGCGGAGAAGGAATGGAAAGAGAAGAAAAGTGGGATTCCGGTTCTTGGCTGGGGTGACGGCCCCCCACCTTGCAGGCCGTCATAACCACAGACATTCGTGAGTTACCTCTCCTCATGGGCCCAGTCTAGACCCTGTGCCCCAAGTGAACACGCGAAACCCCTGGGAGCCTTCTCCCAGGCTCTGCAAGCTGAAATCGCTCTTCTGGGGGGCCTGGGAGGGGCCAAGGTGAGCTCCCCCCACCTCAGGCAGGCAGGTGGGGACACCTGAGCCCCTGCCCCGCAGCTCTGTCTGGTGGGATCCTAACGCCGGTCCCGGAAGGGGGCCGCCCGGTAATGCTGGGCTTTCTGGTAGCTGCATTGAAACCAGTTAACAGTTAAAACAGCCTGTTAAAAGCAATTGTATCAATATGTTTTCTTTAACTCCATATATCCAAAATATTATCCTTTCAACATGTAATGAGATAAACGTTAAGGACGAGACATTTCACGTTCTTTGCACCGTCTTTGGAGGTCTGCATGCATCTTACACCGAGTCTGTGAGACCAGCCGCGTCCGGACTGCCTGGGTCCACAGCACTGGTCCAGGCCACGTTTTCTCTTCCTGATCTGGGAACAGCCGCTCAGCCAGGAAGGAGCCAGCATCCAGAAACACAGTTCTGGGTGGGAAAAGCTGCAGTGTTCCCAGTCATGTCCCTCTCCCCAAATCCACCTTCCATGCCAGTGCCTTCAGCTCGACTGTGCTGAAAAAAGAAATAAGTGACTTTCCTTGGTCTGTGAATTTAACCCCGGTCTGCAAGGAATTCGGGTGTCCCCGTCTCTCACCCGGAGGACAGCATGCCACAGCGCAGAGCAGCGCCGGGCCCTGGTGTGGCGTGGCTCTTCTTTGACAAACCTGTAAGTACTAAATGAGAGAAAGTGTCCGTGTACAGGAGTTCCGCCTGGAAAAGTCCTCCGCGTTGCCTGTCTCCTCCAAGGCATCTCAGAACTGGTGACAGCTGGTGTGACTCCCACCCCCCCCCCCGCAGGGAGCTTTGGAGCAGTGTGCAGCGGGCCCCAGCTCCACGGGGCCCGGCGCCTCTTCTCCCTGAGCGCCTCTGTCTAGCGCCAGGGGACACAGGATGAGGGACGCTCGACCAGTTCTCCAGATACGCAGACCACTAACGCTTTACGATCCCAGGGGCTTTGTCCTGGGGGGAGAGGATTTGAATTAGAATCAGAAGGCCCAGGTGTCAGCTTCCCAGGGCGGCCACAGCAAGTGGCCACAAACTCTGTGACTACAGGGGTCTGTTCTCTTCACCGCTCTGGAGGCCAGAATTCTAAAAGCAGGGTGCGGGCAAGGTTGGTTCCTTCGGAGGCTTCAGGGGAGAATCTGACCCAGGCCTCTCCCGGTGTCTGGCGGCTGCCGGCAAGCCCTAGACTGTCCCCGCACCACTCCAGTCTCTGCCCTCAGCTTCACGTCACTGCCTGTCTCTGTGTCGGCTCCTCTTCTACTAAGGACAGCAGGTGTTGGATGTCCGGCCCCTCTGGGTAATCAGGATGGTCTCACTTCCAGGTCCTTAACCAATTACATCTGCAAAGACTCTATTTCCAAATGAGGTTCTGGGGGGACACCATTCAACCCACTGTACCACTGAATACCTATATTCAAGAAAAGTGAATGGGACGAGCATTTTGCTGTTCACACAACCTGATTCTAGCCTGTTTCCTTGGACCCTGGAGCAACGAGGGTGCTTGTCCTGGCCTCTCTAGCTTGGCCCGAGCCACCATTCCCCCGCATGGATGGATCTCTGTGGACACCCATGATGACCCTAGCCTGACGCCTTGTCTGCTGAACAGATGTTCGAGAGGCTCTGCCCAGTGATTTTATCAACATCACCAAGTTCAAGTTCTGCAGAATGGTGAGACAAGCATTGACAAAGCAGGGTGTGGAGGGCCAGATGTGAACGGAGGGGCTGGCGTGATTTTAGTTGCTTTTCTCCTCCCTTGTGGCAGCCGTCAGAGTTTGCATTCATCACGGCTCTGTGGCACGAGCATTGGATCTCACTCCTGGGAAGTCTACGAATGGGTTGGTTTGAGTCATGTGCTCAACAGTGTCATTGAAAACCTGCTTACCCTGTGTCTCTCAGCTCTATCCTAATGGGTCTCCCTCATGGTGACAAAAAGGCTGCAGTGATTCCAAGCATCATGTCTTCAGCATCCAGGAGAAAGAGAAAACAGGCTGGTTTCCAGAATGTCTCTTGGAAGAGCAAAGAGCCTTGTGTTCCTGAGCTCCCGTGAGGACACGTGTGCCCCATGACTCAATGGCTGGAGGCAGGATGCAGGCTCTTTTCTGAACCCAAATCACACTGACAACCTTGGACCAAAGTCACTCTGACTGATCCCTGGGCTGAGAGGATGAACCCACTCATTAGGTTCAAACAATGGAAACCATTTCTGCAGCTTGAGTAGGTCCACCCAGATCCACCCAAATGCTCAGAAATGCAGGAAATGATTTCCACTTGAGGGTGTTCACTTTGCATTTCTTTTTCATTGCAAACAATTGAAAATAACTGAAATAAAATCACTTAGCTATTTGATGGCATATTACATAATCTTCTCAACAAATAATACAGGAAAATGTTTCAAAGGAAAACTACACAGTATGAACTTAGCTCGAAGCCTACACACCTGGGGCAAAAACCTGGAAGGGCGCACACCAGCAAGTGTGCTCTCCCTAGGACTAGGGCTAGTGCTTTCTTCTTGATGATTTTTATATTGTCCATATTTATTCACAGGCGTGTATTTTGTGTACGTCTGTACGTACTGTTTCCTGTAACCAAGCACCACAAACTGAGTGGCTCCAACAACAGAAGTTTATTGTCTCATGGTTCTTTCTGGAGGCCAGATATCTGAGATGGAAGTGTGTGCAGGGCTGGTTCTGAGGGCTCTGGGGGAGAATCTGTTCCAGGCCCCCCAGCTTCTGGGGCTTTGTGAACGATCTGGGGTTCCCTGGCTTGTAGGTGCATCACACCAGTCACTGCCTTCATCTTTGCAGGGCGTCTCCCTGGGTGCCTGTCTGTGCCCAAATTTCCCCTTTTATAAGGACACCAGTCATACTGGGTTGGGGGCCACCTTACTCCAGTCTGACCTCATCTTAGCTAAGTACACCTGCAGTGACCCTGTGTCCAAATAAGGTCCCGTTGTGAGGGGCTGAGGGTCAGACTTGAATATATGAATGTTGAGGGGACACAATTCAGCCCATGACTATCCGCATATATATGTTTATACACACACACATACACACACACACAGACACACACACACAGACACACACACACACAGACACATACACACACATAAACACACACATACACACACACAAATACACACACATAAACACACACATACACACACACACACAGACACATACACACACATACACACAAACACAACACAAACACACACTCAAACACACACATACACACAAACACACACACAGACACATACACACACATACACACAAACACAACACAAACACACACACAGACACATACACACACATACACACACATAAACACACACACACACACACACACACACAATTTCTAAGCTCTGAGAGCAGAGTGGTGTCCGCGGTGGGAATTTGTAGCCGGCTGGTGAGTGGGGCTAGGATAGGGGACTGGAGGGAGAAGCCTCAGCGACTGTGAGGGCTGGAAACACAGGCCCATCTCCCAGGAACCCCTAAGGCAGGTAAGGGGGCCGTGTCCTCGCTCAGCTCCCCGGGCGCCCAAGAAGCTGCCTGGGACACTTGGGAACTTTGCAGGTGTTTGCAGTCCCTGTGCGGCTAGTGCGGTAATTAGGATGGAAACCGTATCAAGCTTTCTCAGATAACAAGCCCGAGTGGGCAGCTTAGAGTAGCTGGACGGTGACACTGGATTCTGGAGACGCTGTGTGTTGACAGAGCTGAAAACTGCCTGTAGGGCGGGACCGGGGAGGTGGGGCAGGGGTCGGGGGCGCTTCCCAGGCCATCGGGTGCTCCCCAGACTGCGCCCCCAGCGGAGGAGCGTGGAAGGACACCCGCCCGGAGTCCCCCTGGCCTGGTTGGCTCCGCCCCCTACTCCCACATCCCCTTCCTGCGTCCCTCCCACCCTGCCGCCCAGACCTGCATGCACAGCCCCGCCGGCGATTCCGGCCCACCTGCATCCCTGCTTGCCCTTTTTGGTTCAGTCTTTGGTGCCAGCCTGCTTTCCTCCGGCCTCTGTGTCAGAACCTGAATAAATGTATGTGTTTAGTCATTGTCATCTCACTCCCCATCACTAACCACGGCACAGGAGCTCTGGGGCCAAGGAGAAGATGCTGCCTCGGGGACAAACGGTGGGGACAGTGGGAAGACGCAGGGACGATGGAAGTGAATTAACCCCTCGCCCTTGTTGAATCACTCCTCGCTGAGTCTTCAGTCTGCTCGCCTGACCTTCAGTGTGCCCCCACCAGAACCAGCCCCCGTGCTAACCAGGGGCTCCAGGTGCATGACCACAGTTCCTACCCGCAGAGAGGCTGCCGTCCAGGGGAGAACACATATGCATGAACGATGATTGACGCGACAGTGTGGGACATGCTAGCATGAGGGCGGGCTCCTTCCACAACAAAGGGGCTTCCCAGAAGGCTGCTTGGAGGAGGCAACATATAAATAAATGGAGGTTTCCAGGCTTTGAGAGCAGACTAAAGGGGGTGGGTGGGCACGGATTGCAAGGTGGCATCATTCTGACTGGACAGGGCTTCCCTTGAGAGAGTGGCAGGAGGTGGGGTCTGGGCCAGGCTACTCAGTGACCACGGTCAGGATCACAGTCAGCGCTGGCTGGGGAT
This sequence comes from Camelus ferus, assembly GCF_009834535.1. NCBI lineage: Eukaryota > Metazoa > Chordata > Mammalia > Artiodactyla > Camelidae > Camelus > Camelus ferus. Next base: position 3,822,260 of record NC_045696.1, read on the forward strand.
AAGTGGGGAGGCAGGGCCATGCTCGCTCCAAAGGCTCAGAGAAGAGTGCTTCCTGGCCTTTGTCCCAGCAGCTGGCATGCTGACAGCCCTGGGCTGTGGCCGCACGGTTCCTGTCCACAAGTGTGGCTTGTCCGTGTCTGCGTCTCTCTTCTCCTAGGACACCAGACTCAGGAACCACCCCTCTCCCCACTCCGGTCTGACCTCATGTCACCTCGGTTACATCTGCAAAGACCCTATTTCCATATAAGATCACACCCACAGGCACGGTGTGGGAGCGGGCAGGACTTGGACATTGCTTTTGGGGGGGCACAGTTAAACCCACAGACCGCACACAGCGAGGCAAGCACACATCAGCTTCGCCCCCTCAGGACATCTGGAGCTTTGTGCAAAAACAAGAAACTTTCCCCAGGGAACAGGGAGTGGTGAGAACCCAGCCACCGCCCCTGGGGGAAGAGTTGTGAAACCTCAAGAATGTAGAGCCCCAAACTTCCTTAACTTGAGACAGCGAGAACTCTCGAATCAAAAGCACCCGGGGAGTAACGCCCCGAGCTAGTGGTGTCTTCGGTATCTCCTGTCAGGCTTGAACACGCTTAGAAACTCAGCTGCCGCTTAAACCCTGCCAGCACTGCGTGTGCCTGGGGCTTCCAGCTTCCTTGGGCTCCTCCCCAAAGCCAGCAGGCCAGAGTTCCAGGCTCTGTGCCCAGGTCACACACAGCCCAGGGGACTGGTCTCTGCCCTCTCGTCCCAGCAGGACAGCTGGGCCTGACCACGGCCTGGAGAGCGGCTCCTCCCCAGGAAAGGGCATTAGGACCTCGTGGGTTGGAGGTCCTTCCCTGGGGAGGGAATTAGTCCCAGCTCGAGGGGGTACTGGTAAGCTGGGGCAGCGGGAGGCCACACCACCAACCTCATGGCAGGTTTCCACTTGGTGCCTCTGCAGCCTTGGGAATGTGGGAAGGTCCTCCGCCTTGCGCTGGTCAGTCACCCCATCTGGAAAGTGGGCCAGTAGGAGGTTTAAACAACCCAGTGTCCTAGCCCGGGGCCTGATCTCAACTAATGATGCTGCGACTTCGGTTATTCTTGGCTCCATCATCCTCATTTGCATATTGGATGAGAGACCCTGGCCATCCCTTCCAGGTGCTTGGCACGACCTGCTTCCACCCCAGGGCAGCGGTGAGTGTCTGCTCCAGCCAATGGACACGGCCTCTCTCCCTGTGAAAAGGTAAACCGAGGCATAGTGAACATTTTAAGAGTTCATGTGAGCGAAAATCAACTAGAATGGGGCAATGCCAAACCAGCAGGAAGTGGAGTGCTTGCAGGCAGAGGCCGAAAAGATTTACTTAAAATGGAGAGGCGGACAGGACGTGACTGGATGGCGGCAGCTGAAGCCTAGGTTGCCCTGGGACCTTCAGGCTGTCCTTCAGGTTAGACTTCAGAACCCTGATGCGTTTGCAGGCTTGGATCTGGGTTTGCTTCCATAGCTGCCACAGCCTTAGAGTCTTATCCGTCTAATGGCCTCTTTGTTGAATTAATTTAACACCTGCTGGGGGACAGCTGGTCTCCAAGATGGCTCTGGCCCTTCCACCTGATGAGGACCTCCCGGTTCCTCTAGGACAAGCCTCTGGCCCAGGCCGGCCTCTCGGGCTGTGACCCAGATGGCCGCACAGGACCCCCGCAGTGGCACCCCCAGGGTCCCAAGCTCCATGTGCCCCTGCCCAGCATGGAGGTCTGCACCCCCTACCCTCTTCACTTTGTCCAGTAGAAGTATTCACGTGCCCAGGAAAGGTCCCCGCACTGTCCTGGGAAGGAGACGGCAGCATCTCCATCCGGGAGTGCTCTGCCCCACCCTCCCTGCCCAAAGGGCAGGGTGGCCCCAGCGTCCTTGGATACTGCATACTGGATACAACCAAACAGTGAGCTCACCGTGCCCCAGGCACGTGCACGGAGGGCTGGATTCCCGCTGCCTCCAGCCCGTCTGCTCATCCTCTCGGGGAGCAGGCGGCTCTCTGCAGGGGCTCCGTCCCCTGACTTCATCTCTGAGCTCTCCTGCTGATCTTGCTGTGTTCCGATGCCTCTGTCAAATGCACGTCTGGGGGGGGGGGGGTTGTGAGGTGCAGGTGCCCTGCAGTGAGGCTTGCCCGAGGCTGTGGGTGGTCCTGGCTCACGGGCTCATCTGTGTCCCTCGGGGGCCAGGCAGGTACTGTGCGACGGGCAGTTGTGAGGACCAGCACTGCTCCCCTGGGACTGCTGTGACAAAGCTCCACAATCCGGGGGCTTAGTCAGCAGAAACCTACTCTCACAATCTGGCAGTCGGAATCCAAAGTCAAGGCGTCAGCAGGGCCGTGCTCCCTCTGAGGGCTCCGGGCGGATCCTTCCTGCCTCTTCCAGATGCTGGGGGCTGCCAGCATCCTTGGCTGTGGCTTCCTCACTGCTTCTCTGCATCTGTGTGTCTCCCGTTTCCCACAGGGGCACCAGTCATTGGGTTAGTGCCGGCCCTATCCAGCCTGACAGCATCTCAACTTAATTATACCTGCGTGGATCCTATTTCCAAATAAGGTCATTCTTCACAAGTAGAATAAAAAAAGAGGGAGAGAGAGGATAAGGGGAGAAGAAAGCTGGGGAAAGGTAAAATAAAACGGAAGAGAAATGTCCATGAGTTTGAAGGCAGCAGTGACGGTGACAAGAGGTGAGGGCAGGAAGGAGGTTCTGGAGGTGAAGGGAGCTGACTCTTCACATGAAGCCCTTTCAGTGTGCTGGGCATTGTTTGAGAGCGTTACAGAACCGCTGGTCTAGCCTTCACAACAGCCCTGCCAGTGGTTATCATCATCTCCACTTTCTCTGCTGGCAAAGGGAGGCACAGAGAGGTTGCGTGACTTGCCCACGGTCACACAGCCAGTAGTGACAGACTTGGGACTCAAACCCAGGGAGTTATCCTCTTGACCCCTCAGCTTGGCATGGGGTGGCGATGGGAGGTTTGGTGAGTCCTTGAGCCCCCCACTCCCCTCACTTCCCTGTGGGAGGGACAGCGGAGCTGGGACTGCCTTGGGGCAGAGGCTGGGGCTGGCGAGGGGGCTACTCCACCACCACGTGGCCGTACCGGACATCTCAGAGGGGCAGCTTCATAGGGCTAAGGATTTATTTTCATTTTTCAAAACAAACATGGATGGTCTATGTAATAGGATGACAATATTTTGCAGCCTTTGAAGATAGAAGTCTCAGAAGACGTTTTGAACTTCGAGGAGGCACCCCTGGGCCAAAGGTGCCCAGGATGCGTCTAGGATGTTCCCAGCGTTAGGGGCGTGTGGGCCGGTGGAGAAATTTGAGGAATGACTCGGGTTAACCCTCTTCATTTTAGAGCTGCAGGAACTCGCCTGGGGAAGTCAAGGGACTTTTCCAAGACATCTTTGTGAGTAATTGGTGGTTGATTTGTTTTTCTTTTTCTTCAAACATTCAGCTATTCTGTGCAGTCTCCTGAGGGCTTGGCCGGCGTCAGACCAGCTAACAATCAGATGCCAGGCCGGTGACTGGGCGGCCGGTGTGTGACCAAGCTGGGCGTGACCGCTCGGGAGACCACACCCCTTCTCCATCAGCCCCCGGCCTGGACACTCACTTGGGAAAGCCGTCTTCACCTGCTTGGCACAAGCGTCGGCAGGACTGTGGGTGGAGCTGGGGGAAGGTAGCCTGGCCCTTTCATACTCCAGATGCCCTCTTGTCCAGCACCGGGGTGGCCTCTGTGTTAGCCAGGAGGGGTTTTGTAATGTCTTTCCACTGTGAAAGGGGCAGAACAGGCCCCCAGAACTGCCCCGTTGATGTAAGGATCACTTTCCGCTGAAGGCACTCGCCGGCAGCAGGTGCAGGAAGGGCGCTCTGAGTCTCCCTCTCCTCCTCAAAGTGGGAGGTAGAGGTCCCCTGTGAGGGCGGCCCTCCCAGCACCAGGAGGACGGGGGGCTCTGCACAGGCCTCGTTCGAACGGCGCTCACGCTCCTCCCCACCACCGTGTATTTAGTTACTTTCCTGTATAAACGCATGTAGGTGTTGCTGCTTCTCGGGGCCTTCGTTTCCTTGTGAGGGTCCTGTGCCTGGTGAAAACTACATTGAATAAAAGTGTATGTGCTTCTCCTGTCAGTTCATCTTATTTCATTCGCAGGCCAGCCAGAGACCTGAGAGGGAGAAACAGGGTTCGCCCCCTACACCTGCATGGCCCCGGGCACTGATTGGGTGGACGGACACTGGCCGGGGTGCAGGAGCAGAGCCCCAGGGCCCCCAGAGGCCAGGGCTTACTTGCCTCCAGGGGGAGCACTTGGAGGGTCTTGGTGCAGGGGCCACCTAGGGACAGGTCCTGGAGTATTTCAGGGACAAGAGGCCCAGCCCTGCTGGCTGTCCTGCTGTCCACTGTCTCCATCCTCAGCTCCATTTGTCTGTGAACGTCTGCCCCTGGAGCAGCTCTCTGTGGTCCTAGCGCCCCTTCCACAGACCCTGGGGGACTTACCATCTCTAAAGAGCGGGACCAGCGCCAGTGCTCTGCAGGTATTGATAGACACGTGCTGAGTTGGGGAAGAGCGTTTCTGCTAGTGGCACATACACTCTGCAGGCCCAGGGCAGGTGTGGCTCTGTATGCATCAGCTATGGCTGCCTAACAAGTCAGCCCGGGGCACAGCGGCTCAGAACACCTGTCATCTCACAGGTTCCCCGGGGGAGGGGGGGGTCCAGGCATAGTGTGGGCAACCCCTCTTCTTTGGAGCCTCCCCCAAGCTTGCAGTCCGGGTGCCCATTTGGGGCCCCAGCCATCTGAAGTTCCACTAGGGTGGATCTGCCTGGGCACTCTCTCAGCACTTGTGGGCAGGACCTGGCTCCTCTCGGGCTGGCTGTCAGCCTCAGGGCTTCACTGGCTGTTGGACAGAAGCTGCCCTATTCCTTGCCACGTGGACCAGGGCCTCCCTGATGCCGCTGCAGCGTCATTGGAGGGGGCAAGGTGGGAGCACAGTAGGCAAAGAGTCCCACAGGACGGGAGTCAGTCTTAAAACGTTCCATCATGCTTGCTACTTTCTGTCCCTTAGAAGCAAGTCACTAGGTCCAGCCCCCACGACAGGGGAGGGGATCACACAGGAGGTGAATGCCAAGAGGCACGATCGTTGTTGGGGGCCGTCTTGGAGCCTGCACAGTGTAGCCCAGCCCATCAGGGTGGGCTGGCCGGAAGCAGCAGCACTGACGGACACTCACCAACTGCTAATTTTGTGTCAGCCTTTGCTCAGGGCTGTATGTTAATTACCTCCAACTTCAGGATGTCCCGCCCTACAATGTGGAGACTTGGAGAAGGTGAGTGACTTTCCCCTTTGAGGGACAAAGCTTGGTGCTGACCCAGACCCTCTGGCTGCACAGGCTCAGTCTTCTGGCTGCTCAGTCTTACTCATCCTTTCTCAGAGTTGAGTGGTTTACTCTAAGCAGGCTTCCTGCAGGAGGAGGAAGCAGTGGGCACAATATGACGGAGGCCAAGGACAGTGGCCTGCTGACTTTAATGAAGAATGCTCTTGTTGGGGAAAATGCCGAGCGCCGAGGTTAAGTTGTCCTGACCTCGGTCGCAGGTTTTTGGTGCTGAGGAGGGGGGCAGAGGTATGTCCTCGGGCTGCTGGTTCCATTTGAACATTCTGGAAAACTGCCAGGGTTGACTCTTGGCAAAGTGACCCAGCCTGGGTGTGCAGGTGACCGAACACTGAAGAACAAGCCAGCTGCTGTGACAACCCTCCAGCGGTCCCCTCAGTGTGGGGCGTCTCTGGGGCTGTGACATTCACCTCTCCCTGGGCTCTTTTGCACACAGGCAGGATGAGTCACAAATGCAAGACAAACAGCTGCACAGAGACAGGGGACAAAGGCCTTGGCATCTGCGTGGCCCGTCCTGCAGGGGCCTGACCCCTTTTTTTGCCAGAACCTCGTCTCTTCCAGGAACTGACACCACTGTGAAGCCTGCCCACAAGCCCAGATCGGTGCATCTTTTTTCCGTCTGCGGGCCTGTCTTTCTGTCTGGGGGTCTGCACATTACAGGTGAATGATGACCCTGTTAGAAGTCAGATTCTTCTCTGTTTTTCTTGCTCTGGTTCAATAAGCAGGAGCAAAGGGATCACGCTTGGTGCCAAAAAGCCCTGAAGGAGGTCGTGTTGATGGGAATTGTTAACTGAAATAAAACTCACAGCCTAGAAGTTGAGAATTATGTTTTATTCGAGGACTGAGGACTTAAACCAGGAAGACAGGCTCTCAGAACGCTCGGAGGGACTGCTCCAAAGAGATTAGGGAGGAGCCAGGATATATAGGGGCTTTTTGCAACAAATACCACCTAGTTGAAACATCAAAAGATTACTGTTAATTAAGAAAAACCAGACATCTCAAGTTAAGGAATTTAGGGCTTTCCTATGTATGAGAAGATGCAAGAGTCTGGGCCACTGAAATCACTCCTTTGATCTGCACCTCAGCTCTCTAGGGCCAGCGTCCTGCTTTTCTCCATCCTGAGTCCCCTCTGGTTGCACAGTCAGGAGTGGCTACAGTGGCTGATGGCTTGACGGCCACAACATCCTTTGTTTACTGAGATGGCGGGCAGCATTCTTCACCCACAAGCCTAGAACTGTGAGTTTGGGAAAGTGCCTGACATTTCCTCTGCGTGAACCTTTGGGTGGCTTTTCTCTCTCTCTTTCTTTTCTTTCTTTCTTTCTTTCTTTCTTTCTTTCTTTCTTTCTTTCTTTCTTTCTTTCTTTCTTTCTTTCTTTCTTTCTTTCTTTCTTTCTCTCTTTCTCTCTTTCTCTCTTTCTCTCTTTCTCTCTCTCTCTCTCTCTCTCTCTCTTTCTCTCTTTCTTTCCTTTTTTTTTTGTCTGCCAATTTACCATGGGAGGACAGCAGCCAAACTAACTTTCCCAAGGGCATACCTTAAAGTTTCCAAGACACCTGAGTCTCAGGGAAAGCAAAGGCTTATCTAGGATTATTTACCTGGTGATAGAAACGGCTCTTTGAAAAGTCTTTCTACCACCGCGTCAACAGTAACTCTTAGTTAAAATGTAAATTATTAACACATTCTTATAGAAAAAGACACAGAAGGCCCATTAATGGTATACCCTAGTTACCTCCACAATATTATTTTCCGGTTGCTTAATATACTTACAGATCAGAAAAGCTACAAATGTCAGGGAGCCCGGCCAGCAGAGATCACATTTGCATGGCAGCTTTGCAGATTAGACAGTAAATGGAGAGGCTCATATTTCAAAGAGCTTTCTTAACACCTATTGTCCTCTTGCCCAAGGAATCTTGCAGGTTTAGGAAGAAAGATTCTTTTAGAGAACTGAAAAATTTTGTGCCAGCCAGACCCCTTCCCAAAGCCACACTAGAAGTCCCTTTTCTGCCCCTTGGTGACTTTGTAGCACTCGTTTTTCTTTAAGGCAGGTTGTCACCTCCCCAGTCCGTGTGCTAATAATCAACCAGAGTTAAGTGTCACAGGAGTGGAACCGAATAGTCCAAGGACGTCATTGCCTCTCTCCGGTTGCTAAGCAACACCTCCTTCGCGGAGGTGGACAAAACAGGTTGGGGGAGATACCAGAAAACAAGCCTTCTTATTCCAGGTCGGCCCCACTGCCCCCTGGAAGGGGACAAGACAAGGGAGCCTCTCTCGGGGCCACCTACTCAAGAGGCATCCTTGTCCTGCCTTCTCCAGAGTCCTCGATACAGTGGAACGGGACCGCGAAGCCCCTGGGTGCGGCTGATGTGCGCTACCAAGCCTAATGCCCGGAGGAATTCTGCCGCGCCCGCTGTCTCATCCTCCGCCCCGACCCGGGGACGCTCTCCGAGTGTGGGCGGCTCCGTGCTCCATCCGTTTCCCGGGTTCCAGCTGAGAAATATCGCTCAGCCACTGGGGAGGCTCGGGACCCCCAGATTCACTGGCCACAGGTGTCAGGCCCTTGCAGCGCCGCCAGCCGGGTGGGATGCTTCCGCAGCCTGTGCACGGAGGAGACGTTTACATTCAGTCCCCTGCGCCGTCTAGACTCCGCGGGGCAGAAGGTGGTGCAGGAAGATGGACGATGTGATCAGTTTTCCTGGGGCCGGACACAGCAGACTCTGGACTCCATCCCGGCCCTGCTGTGTAGACACTGAGTGCAGCCCTGGGCGGGAGCCTTTCCCGCTGTGTTCTCTTGCTTAAAAGGTGGACATTTTCTCCTAGGAACCAGCCCAGCAGGAATGCTTGCACAAGGACACATGTAAAGGGTGTTTACCGTCGCATTGCTTGTAATAGTGTTGACTGAAAAAAAAAAAAAGGCACAGCATAAAAGTTGAGAGTTATGCTTTATTTGGCGGACATTTCTGAGGACTTGAGCCCAGACAATGCTCTCAGGTCGCTCTGACGGCCGGCTCCGAAGAGGCAGAGGAGGAGCCAGGATATACAGGCGTTTTGCCACAAAAACCAGGTAGTCAGAACATCAAGAAATTAGTGTCAATTAAAGAAAACCAGGCATCTCAAGTTAAGGAGTTTAGGGCTTTTCTGTGTGTGGGAAGATGCAAAAGTCTGGGCTCACTGAGACCACTCCTTCGATGTGCACCTGGCTGTCTGGGGCCAGTGGCCCGTTCTCTCCCATCCTGAGCCCCTCAGGGGACGCCACTGGGGGCGGCTGCAGAGGCCTGGGCTGCCTGCCTGTCTCCAGCCTGAGTCCCCTCCTGCTCACCACTGGGGACGGCAGTAGTGGCTGATGACTTGATGGCCACAGCGCCCTTTGTTTACTGATGTGGCTGCAATATTTTTCATTCACAATAGCAACAACAGCAAAAAGGAGCCTAGATGAAGACTGTTAACAGCGGAAAGGTGCCATTGCACCATGTCTATGCGAGGAGCTGCTGCTCGGGCGTTAAGAAGGGCGGGGTAGCTCTATTCCTGTGGACGAGGGAAGAAGGCCTTGATGTGTTACTTGTTCAAACGAGGCTCCAATAAAGCACACTGCTGATGCTTCTCTGAAGCCCCTTCTGATTTACAGTAATTCTTACAGCGTCTACTTGTTAAAGAAATCCAGGGATTTGTCCGGGAGATTTTTCGGCATTTTGGATCAGGTTGTTTGAGTCTTAAGATGTTCTTTAAAAAAATTCCTCCATCTCCTGTATTTCCTGTAAAACGGGAGAAGATCTACGAACGGGCTGAAATGCAGGTTCAGCTCCTTTGGCGAGGATGCTTCCCAGGAGCTTTGTTCTTCCAAGAGCGCCTGTCACATGGAGAGGCCAGTGGTGTCTGGGTGCCTTGGTTTGGGGGATGGCTGTTGAGGTCGACCCCTGGGGCAACTGCTGTCAACCTTCTCAGTTTCAGCAGCCACTGAAAATCTGGGTTTAGATCCATTATGTCACTGGGCTTTGCAAGATGCAACTGTCGCCCATTTCCTCTACATTTAGAAGCTGGAGTTCTATAAAGAAGCATTTTGGGGGAGGGTGTAGCTCAGTGGTAAAATGCATGGCTAGCATGCACGAGGTCCTGGGTTCAACCCCTAGTACCTCCGTTAAATTAAAAAAATACATATACCTAATTACCTACCCCCCAAATTTTTTTAATTAAAAAAATACTAATTAATATGTACATAAAATAGATAAACAACAAGTTCATACAGTATAGCACAGGGAAATATATTCAATATCTTGTAGTAACTTATGGTGAAAAAGAATATGAAAACAAATGTATGTATGTTCACGTATGACTGAAGCATTATGCTGTACACCAGAAATTGCCACAACATTGTAAACTGACTATACTTCAATACAAATGTGTATGTATTAAAGATAAGAAAAAAAGAAGCACTTTCCTTCAATGCCTATTTGTTTACACTAAAATGCTCTTTTTATAGGAAAGACCAGATACCTGATTTATTCTGTCCTTTTTATTAGTTTTCAGAATAACCATCTTAGTAACTTCTGTAGTACCCCGTTTGGAGGATGGAATGACCCCTTTGGTGGGCGCCAGTGGAAGCCCCTGCAGGCTGACTCTTGTGTCCTTTTGACACCGTCTCAGCAGTCTTTGATAGCTTCCTTGCTTCGGAGCTCAAGATGGCTCAGACTCATTGTGCTTATCTCTTGCCCCAGAAGCCTGCCATCCCTCCAGGGATCATCTGGCCCTTTTCAGTGGGAAATGAGATTTAGCAACCACAGCTGGGGTCCTGGGACACTCACTGCTAACGGGCTGTCATTGCTTCAAGGTCCTTTGCTGCAGACGGAGGTGCTGAGATATTAGGTTTATTAGGGAGCTCTCTTGGGATCAACATCTGTGGAGCGGAAGGGAGCAGGATTGAACTCAGGCAGAGCTGGGCTGTGATGAATTCAGTGACCTCAGAGAGAGATCTCAAGCTGGGAGTGTCTGTTAGAGCTGCCCTGAGTTGGGGCCCCAGACCAGGCCTTTATTGCCCTGGATCAGTGATTACATGTGAGTCCCCTGGGAAGGGGGCCTGACCTTGGTGAAGACAGCTGTCTCAGAGGCAATTCCTGGAAAGGGATGACAGCTGACATCAAACACCTGCCTTCTAATTTTTCTAATTCTGTCTTCAGCTGTGTCTAATATTCTGTTTGACGTATCCACTGAGTTTTTAATTTCCAATACTTGGACTTTTTTATTTGTAGAAGTTTTATTTGTTTCTCCTGAAGTCTGTTTCTTTCTTTTATTTTAATAGACTTTCACTTTGTTCTCATAATGCTCTTTTATTTCTTTAAATAAAAATAAATAAATAAAAATAGATTTTTTCCTCTTACAGTCACTGTGCCGTGCATCACATCCCCAGGACATATTTATTTTATAACTGGATATTTGTACCTTTTGATTCCCTTTGCCTATCCCCTCCCCCTACCTCTGACAACCACCAGTCTGTTCACTGTATCTATGCATTTGTTTTCTTCTTAGACTGTATGTATAAGTGAGATTATACAGTATTTGTCTTTCTGTCTGACTTATTTCACTACTCATAGTTATTTTAAAATTCCAACCTGACAGCTCCAACCTCTGGGTCACTTGGAGTCTAGTTGTGTTGATTGCTTTGTCTCTTGACAGTGGATTTATTACCACCCGCCCCCCCCCCTCGCTTTTTTGTATGTTTCCTTGTTGAATCTCAGATATTATGTGTTCATTTCAATGGACATAAAGTGTTTCCTTCTGGGAATGGCCGTGTCTCTTCTGTAAGGCATCAATGTGTTGGAGGGAGGTTTGAATCAACCTGCTCAGGTGTTGGCCTCAGTTTGGGACTTTCAGGGTACCAGCAACTTCAGATTCCAGTGGGGATGCCAGTGTCTTGTGCTTAGGACAAGGGCTGGGGGACACAATGTTTTGCTCTGCCCTATGTTTTCAGCTGGCCCTGCTTGCCTGGCACACAGAAGGGACCTCTACACGTATCTGCCTTTCCCCAGTGGAGACTGACACAGTTCAGGCAGCTGCGCTGGCCGGGCTGGAGTTAGGAGCCAGGAGGGCTCTCTGGTCCTGGTCCAGGGCCAGCCTTGGCAGGCCCTGTGTGCTCGGGGATTGGAGGGTGAGGCTTTCTCAGACTTCCTGCCTCTTCTCCTGGGACATCCAGCCTCCCCTTTGTAAGTGTGGTGGGTTTGTGTGGGTGTTTCTGGCCCTCCCTGTGTAGTCATCCTTTAGGGACCAGGTGGGACCCAGGCCTGTTTCCCGTCCGCCACTCAGAGGGAGGGAAGTCCTCCCCCACCCACGGCATGAGCCTCGAGGGGTGGACATGGGGGCACACCTTCCTGACCCTCCACTCACCAAGGCCCCCCACCCCAGCTGGGCCGCCAGGAGGAGGCTCTGCGAAGGGGCCGCTGCGCTGTGCTTTGTTCATACCTCCAAGGAGAAACTTCAAAGTATGTGATGATAGAAAGTGAGGATGATCATACTAAGTGAAGTAAGTCAGACAGAGAAAGACAAATGTCATATGATGTCCCTTATATGTGGAATCTAAAAAAAAGGTACAAATTTATTTATAAACCAGACATAAATTCATAGACAAAGAAAAAAACTGTGGTTACTAGAGGGGAAAAGGAGGGGCAGGGATAGATCAGAAGTTTGGGATTAATAGATATACATTACCATATATAAAATAGATAAACAACAAGGACCTACTGTGCAGCACAAGGAGCTCTATTCAATTTCTTGTAGTAAGTTGTAATGGAAAAGAAACAGGAAAAAAAAGTATGTGTATGTATCACTGAATCGCTTTGCTGTTTATCTGAAATTAACATTGTAAATTGATAATACTTCAATAAGAATTAAAAAAAATGGAGGGACACACTGCATTGAGAAAGCATGATTTATTTGTCACACATGGGGTGTGGCTTCCTGCCGGAGACAGAGAGGGACCCTGGGAACCAGGGCTTCCAGAGGGGATGCGCAGATTCATAGAAGGATCCAGATCATCCTGCCACGTTCTCGCCCCAGAGTTCAGAGGGTTGGTTCATCATGCGTTTTTCATCTGCCACGTGCAGAACCTGGAGGCCCATGGAGGACTCGTTCTGGGAGGGGCACAGGTATGAACTCATCTGCACAGGGGGCAGCTGGGAGGAGGCTCACGGTCAAAGGCACGAGGGGGTGCTACAGGAGGTGGGTCTGCAGACCAGGGTGGGGCAGGGGGGCTGGTAGCACCCGGAGGACTGGCAGGAGGGGGCCACATACACGACCTGTTTGTAGCTCACGGGCACACGCACAAAGGACTGGCAGGAGGGGGCCACACCCACGGTGGGCTTGCAGCTCACGGGCAGGCACACGGGCCTGCAGCTCACGGGCACGCACACAGCTGGCTTACAGGTCAGGGGCACATAGCAGGACGCCTGGCAGGGCCTGGCCGTGCAGCAGGACGCCTGGCCGGAGCTGGGCACGTAGCAGGCAGCCGGGCAGCCGGAGGAGCAGCTGGTGTGGCACATGGTGGCTTAGGGCTGGGCTGGCGTCGGGAGGAGGGCGGTGATGTCTGCAGCCTCCCTGCCCGGGCGGCCTTTATACCCGGGCCGTGGGCGTCCCAGCAGCGCAGAAGCTCACCTGCTGACTTCCTCGAGGTTGTTGCCAACATCTTATTATCCTGGGACGCACTTTCCTGTATTGTTCTTCACCACAAATTAGTTTGGCTTTGAGGCCAATTCCTCCTCCTGTAAACAGGATGTTCTGGTCTGAATTTACGTGGGGTGTGTGTTGTTCCTCCGGCCATCACTGTGCCCAGCACACCCTTGCATGGACTCAGAGACATAACCTCTTACTCCTTTAGATCTCGTGATGTCAGCGAAGACTTTGAGGCAATACTGTATTTTGAGGGTTTTTTGCAGAGGACAACGCCGAAGCGGGAGCCTGTGGGACAGCGCTGGCCTGCTGCCTGTGTGGGAGCGGAGCTCTGTGGGCACAGCCCGCCTGCGTGCTTAGCATCCGGGGCCGCTCCCCCGGCCACGCTGAGCTGTGCTGAGGGAGGCCGCGTGACCGCAGAGCCTGAGAGTCTCGCTCTCTGCCCTTTACAGAAAGTTTGCCGGCTCCTGCTTCATAGTAATCAGTATAAGAGCTGATTCGTTCATGCAACAAATTACACTACGTGCTGGCGAGGGAGATGCCCCCGCCGCCTGAGCCTTCCAGGGCAGTGAGCAAATGAGTGCATGAAACATTCATGCATGAGATGATTCCAGAGGGGCTGAGTCCCGGAAAGGACGGCAGGCTCAGCAGATGGAGAGAAGTGGGGAGCTGGTGGGTGGTGTGGGGGCCTCAGCGGGGAGGCGGCGCTGAGCTGGCTCTGCGTCCAGAGAAGGGGTCGGGGCGGCGCTCCAGGCAGAGGCAGCCAGGGGGCTGTGAGGACACGGCTGCAGAAACGGGCAGTTCCAGGGGCAGCGGGGAATCCCACAGCTCGGGCTGACAGGGTGCGGGGGCCGGTGGAGGATTCCGACCGTGGGAACCGAGGAGCAGGCGTCACCACCCTGGGCTGATAGAGGGAAGGCTCGGTGGACCTGAGGACACGTCAGTGGAAATCATCCAACCTGATGAAGGGGGACAAGGAGCTAAGAAAGACGGGGAGGCCTGTGAGACAACATCAGAGAGGCTAACGTGCGAGTGATTTCTGCCCGGGGAGGAGAGGAGAATGACACTGAAGTATAACAGAACTGGGAAGAAACAGCTGACAAAATTCCCAAATTTGACTTTTTAAAAAAAAATTCCAATCGACAGATGCAAGAATCTCAGAGCACACGCCCAGGGCCCCAGCGCACGCGGCACAATGTGAGGACTGGGGACCCAGGGGGCTGACACCTTCAAGTGCCTGCTTCTCCGTCTCAGCGCTGAGACCGTGCACCCGTCATGGGCTCCTTCTGAATCGCCCTGAGGGACCGCCTGTGCACACGGGGCTCCCGCCGCCCCCGGGCGGTGGCAGGACTGGTCATCAATCAGTTACGAGGGGGTCCACGTGAAACACTTAACTCAGCCCCGGCTCGAAGCTGGAACCCCGTCGCTGTGATCATGGCAGTAGTGTGGCTGCAGCTCCCAGTGAGGAGCCCAGCCCTGTGGAAGAACCTTCTGGATCACTGAGTTTCCAAATCAAAGTGGGGGACACTGTGCTTGTGCGGACAGACACAGGGTCTTTACAACTGGGGAGGACCCTGAGAATATGATGTGAGACTTCTGTCCCCACATGATGGCCCTTCCCTATCCAACCCAGGCTCCAATTACAGAAGTCACAGGACCACTGTGTCACTGGGTGCCTCCCGCTGAGAAGGAGCTTCCTGAACTGGGTCACTTCCACCGGGAACTCCAGGAAGAGACTGTGGAGAAGGACGAGGAGGAAAAACAGCAGGCGGCCAGGAGGAGGGCACTCACATGCCTTGTGGCCAGGATGCCATGGCCTGGGCGTAAAGGTCACCCAGGGGAGGAGCCTCCAGACCAGCCCTGTACTCAGTCCTGACCCCACCTCAGCGCCTCACCAAGTGCCACACTAGCTGCTCTGCGGGCTGCCGGCCGGCCTGCCGTGCGCCCAGCCCCTGCCGGGAGACTTGCTATGTGTCACTGAGCAGCAGGCCTGTCGTGTGTGTGCCTGTGAGCTGCAAGCTGACCACACACCTGCCCGTGAGCTGCAAGCCCCTGTGTGTGTGGCCCCCTCCCGCCAGTCCTCCGGGTGCTGCCCGCCCTCCTGCCCCGCCCTGGTCTGCAGACCCATCCCCTGTGGTGTCCCTTCCTGCTGCTGAGCCCAGGCCCTGCCGGGACCCCTGCCCGTGTGTGGGTCAGAAGCAGCCAACTCTGAACTCCCAGGGGGCGGCCCAGACATCGTCCTCTCCACACCTTCCGTGCCCAACGAGACTGCGTCGCAGCGAGGCTGCTCGATCCCAGCCGGCCAGGCCGAGGGCCTCGTCCCCGGCGGGGTCACCTGCCCGGCGCCCACGCCGGCTGGGACGGCGTCCAGGCTCGGCAGCCTCCTGCACCGAAGGTCTAGTAAACGTCAGAGCGCAATGCTCGCGGAGCAGTGTCTCTCCCCCCTCGTCATTCCCTAAACTGCTTCCTCCAGGGGTGGTTCCCCCGGATTCTAGAAAATTCCTTTTACAGAGCAGGTCAGGTCACCAGATGGCCATGTGGGTGACCAAGCTCGTGCTGAAGGTGAACTCCCAGCGCTCAGGCGAGGGACCCAACTCTGTACCCTGACCTTACAAGACCAGTCCTCACCCTGCTCTGGGTGGACCGAGGGCATTAAGGTCCTGAACTTACCCCTTTTGTGTAAAATGTCCTTCTGTGCAGCATTGATAGGTGGCGCTCACACCACTAAATTAAACCAGGATGCTCTGCAGACACGCAGGGCTCCTCCCCCTCCCCGTGGGTGGGAAAGAGCCTGGCGGGGCGGGGAGGACTTCTGTGGTTCCCCAGGGATGCCATGTCCTGCCCTCAAGACCTGCGATACGTCCCCTTACACGGCAAAGCGACTTTGCGGACGGGAGTAAATTGAGGGCCTTGCGATGGGAGATGCTCTGGGTCCTCCAGGTGGGACTGATGGGGGGCGAGGAGACGGCCACAGAAGGGGAGGCCCCAGGAGGGGGAAGCAAGACTCGAGGCCACAAGCCGAGGATGCAGTGCCTCTAGAAGCTGAAAGGACGGGGGTCACACTCTGCCCTGGAGCCTCCGGGGGAGCCCGCCCTCTCACACCCCAACTGTGGCCAGGAGACTCCCTTCCCATTCTGCCTCCACGGCTGGGGGACAACACTTTTGAGCTGCTTCAGCCACGTTCGTGGTCACTTTTACGGCAGCCACAGGACGGCCCGCTTCTCGGTGGCACAGCCCCCCACTTCCACACTCCGTCTGTGATCCTTCAACTGTGTGGTGACCTTCAGGGTTGTGGGTGGAAGTGGGGACACAAAGGGCAGGAAGGAGAGCCACGCGGGGGCTGCGGAGCCGGCTCCCCGGCCCTGCTGCCGGTCTCGGAGCCCATTCTCCCCCTCGGGGCTCTTCCTGCCCTGTGCCCCCAGCCGGGGGAAGAGCCCCTCCAGCCGGACCTTCCCTCCTCGGTCACTCGGAGGCTGATGGTCTTCCTGCCCAGGTCTGTCCTGCTCCAGGCTCTCTCCCCTGGCCTGAGTCCACCCTGCCCTCTCTCCCGCGAGTCCACACCGGGGCCACGGGGACTCTCGGGCGGCATCCCCCTTGGCCCACACCTGTGCCCCCTCCCCGAGCATCCAGCACAGATTCTGGGCATCACGGCCCGGGGCAGTGGTGGTCCTCCCTGCAGGGGACTCTGCCGCCCTCGTGGTGACCCCCTGGGAGCCCCCTCCCTTGCCTGCAGAGGATGTAAAGGCCCCAGTCCTCCCTCCTCAGGGACAGCTTTCTCCAAGGACATGCTCTCCAGAGCTCAGCACCCCAGGGCCTGGGTCCCTGACCTGCAAGCACCCTCTTCTTGGCCTCTCCACCCTCTGCAAGGGCCAGAGTTGGGGACGGGCTGCAGCATCCTCTTTGGGCTATCATGCAAAGCACCCAGACTGGGCGGCTTCAACCGCACAAATGCATGGTCTCACAGTCTGGAGGCCAAGGTGTGGGAGGCTGGTCCCTTCCAAGGGTGGCAGGGAATCCGCTCCATCCCCTCTCCTGGTTCCCCATGTTTGCAGGCATCTCTGGTGTCCTTGGCTCTAGGCACCACCCTGATCCCCGCCTGCATCTTCTCCCGTCTTCCCTCTGTGCATGGCTCTGTGTCTGCAGCTTCCTTTTTTATAATGAGGACACGGTCATGTGACCTCTGGATTGGGTCCCACCTTCCAGGCCTCATTTTAACTTGATCAGATTTGCAAAGATGCCATTTCCAAGTAAGGTCATGTTCAGAGGTATTGGGATTAGGGCTCCAGCATGTCTTGTTCAGGGAACACGGTTCAGCCCATCACAGGGGCCGCTCGAAGCTGCAAGACTGGTCTGGCCCCTCCTTTGCACACCACATGGCTGTGCCATGGCTTCCTTTGTTCCGAGGAGAGTCCAGTTTGAGGCAGGCCACACTCCCATCCGGAACCACAGCGATCGCAGGAACACTGCGTGTGGGATGCCTGCGCTATTCCGGGAAGGGGAAATCTGGCCCAGAAACCGGGGGGGGGGGGGGGCTGCCCTAGGAAGTGCCAGCTCAGCCCCCGTGGTGTGAACACAGGCCCCTCCAGAGCGTGGGCGCTGGGCCACCCTGGGCACAGGGCCGGGGGCGGGGGCGGAGATGCCGGGAGGAGGCATCAGCCTCGGCAGAAGGAGGCACTGCCATGCCAGGGTGCCTGCGGGAGCTGTTTGGGAACTGAGAAATAGTCTAGGAGGTGCACCACTGGGGAGGCCGCCCTGAGCGAAGCCACATATCTAGAAAGATGTCATTGTGATGTCACGTGATCCCCAGGATGCGACGTGCAGAGGGAATCCTTACAGCACCCACTATGCCCAGCACTTTCTCATCCTTCATTCAATTCAAATCAAACCTCCTCTCCAGCCCTGTTTTTTTTTGTCTCCTGTATCCAAGCCAAGCCATTTGATGTCATGTCCTGGCCTTGCCCACGCCCTCCCGGACACTCCCAGGAGCTGCCTGCGCTGTCCACCAGATGGGAGGAAGGCTTCACGGTTTACTCTTGTTTCATGTGGTACCTTGGTGGGCGGCATCTGTGAGTGGCCATTGTCTACATCTCAGTCACGTGGATGACAAAGGTGTCACAGTGACCCTGATCTGGAGGGTCTCAGCATTTAGAATTGTCCTTGTGTTACAAACATGTGCTAAATAAACTCTCCAAAGTAAAGACACCGTCATCTCGACTGATTCTTTCCTTTCATTTATCTCATTTTATTAATGATGGCAGTTGACCTTTGACACATGGAATATAAGAACCCAACCGTGCAGAAGAGGGCTCCCAGGGCCGGCAGTCCCCCCACGGCTGGGGGGTTTGAGGGTGGCATGTTCAGGTCCCCTCTAGGCAGCAGCTGTGTGTCCACCAACGAGAGAGGGGAGGTCCTGGTGCCAGCAGAGGGGCTCCGGGGCTCCTGAGAGAGGACAGCTGGGCTCAGGGTCAAAGCCAGAAGCTGGAGAGAGGCCGGCAGTACAGCCAGTCAGCAGCTGGACTTCTAGGCTGAGTCGGAGACACAGCAGGCCGAGCGGGAGCACCTGGGGTGGCAGAGCAGGGACACGCAGGAGGCCGGGCGGCAGCAGCTGGGCTGGCAGGAGGGGGCGGGGGCACAGCAGGCGGGTCTGCACACAGGGCGGCAGAGCAGGGACACACAGGAGGAGGGTCTGCAGCAGGACGAGGGGCAGGGGGTGGGCTCACAGCACACGGGCCTGCAGCACACGGGCGTGCAGCACACGGGCCTGCAGGAGACAGGTGTGCAGCACACGGGCCTGCAGCACACAGGCCTGCAGCAGAGGGGCGCACAGCAGTCCTGCTGGCAGGGGGAGGAGGTGCAGCAGGAGGGCTGGCAGCTAGACTGCGGGCAGCACAAGGCTGTGCAGGAGCTGGTGCAGCCTGATTGGCAGGTGCTGGGCTCACAGGTCAGCTGGCAGCAGGGGCTGGGCTCACAGCTCACTGGGGCGCAGAGGAGGGTCAGGCAGCGGGGCTCGCAGCAGCGGGGCTCACAGCAGCTCTCTGGGCAGTCGTCCACCTGCCAGGAGGAGCCGGTGCAGGAGTCACAGGAACCGGGCAGGCAGACCCGGCTGCCGTAGCTCAGGTCGCTGGAGCAGGTGGACAGGGCGGAAGCGGCCATGGTTGGGGTGTGAGGCTGGAGGAGGGTGTGAGTGTGAGTGTGTGAGTGTGTGTGTGAGTGTGAGGTGCTGGGGCTGTCAGCTTTTATACCCCTCCCGGGTGTGCGCGTTGCCCCAGCGGGAGGAGGCTCCCACGCCCTCCCTTCCGTGTTGATGTTTGGAGCTGGGCGCACGGGACCCTGTTTAGTGCTGGTGTGTTTTCTACAATTAGGTTTTACTCACTCAACACGTGAGTATTTTGCAAGAATCTGTTTTCCCATCTGTTCTTTGGCTCCAGAAAACTTGTAGAGAACATATGAGGCAAGTTTCTGCCAAGTGTCATGTTCATGGAGGGGCTGGGCGTGAGACACGCTCCCGGCCACTAGCAGCCCCTCCCCAACACCGCCTGCACCTGTGTGACACCCTGACGGGGAGAGGTGCCCAGAGCTGTGGCAGCCAAACTACAAAGCACCTAAGAAGAAAGTTAAGAAGATAAGTTGGGAACAAAATAGTAAACCTGACCAATGGACACACACCTCGTATGTCCACTGGGACCCGAGAGAGCTGTGGGCAAGAAACTCAGGGCTGTAGAGTCTCCACTTCCCCTGGGTCAATCCAGCACTGATGTGATTTCAGTCAGAACCCAAAAGGAATCTTTTTGATGTGCAAATTGGAGATATTGAACTGCCAGAAAATATCGCAATATAAAATCAAAGAGTCTTTAAAACAGGGCGAGATACAAAAGCATCAAATACATCCTCAGTTCAGATCCCCAATTAGCATATAAAAAGCTACTCGATTTCATTAAAAATTAAAGCTTCTCAGATTAAAACATAAATGTTCCACCTGTAACACCAAGCAAGGTTTTCAGCGCCGGTAACGCCCTGTGCTGCTGTGAGTGGGGGTCTTGCTCTTAGAAATCGTTAGCAGGCGTGTGTGTGTGTGATAATGTACAATATTAAAGTTACCGTTTTAACCATTTGAAAGTGTTCAGTGCAGTGGCATTTGGTACAGTCATCCTTTTATGTGTTGTTGGCTGTATGTCTTCTTTGGAGAAATGTCTATCGAAGTGCTTTGTCCATTTTAAATTGGGCTGTTTGTCTTTTTCTTGATGAATTACAGGAATTCTTTATGTATTCTGGATACAAGGCCCTTATCAGAATTATGATTTGCAAATATTTCCCCTCTTTCTGTGGCTTTCTATTTTACTCTCTTGATACTGTCCTTTGATATATAGAATTTTTTAGTTTTAATGAATTCTAATTTATCTATATTTTTTGTTGTTGCTTGTCCTTTTGGGCTTGTATCGAAAAAATTATTGCCAGATCTAAGGTCATGCAGATTTACCCCTATGTTTTCTTCTAATAGTGTTAGTGTTATAGCTTTATCTATTATAGTCAGGTCTTTGATCCATTTTGAGTTAAATTTTGTACATGGTGTGAGGTAGGGTTTGACTTCATTCTTTTGCATACGACTATCCAGTTCTCTCAAAGTCATTTATTAAAGAGACTATTCTTTTCCCATTGAATTGTCTTGACACCCTTGTTGAAAATCAATTGACCAAAGACATGTAGGTTTATTTCTAGACCCTCAATTTTATTCCATCAATCTATATGTCTACCTTTATGCCATTACCACTGTTTTGATGACTGTAGCTCTGTGCTAAGTCTTATTTCTTCCTTTCACAATTTGGATGTCTTTTATTTCTTTTTCTTGCCTAATTGCTTTGGCAAGACCTTCTAGTATAATGTTTAATAGAAATGGTGAAAGTAGGCATCCTTGTCTTACTCTTGATTGTAAGGGGAAAGTTTTCAGTCTTTCACTTTTGAATATGGTGTTAGCTGTGGTTTCTTTCCTTTTCTTTTCTTTTCTTTTTTTTTTTTTTTTTGTAATGCCCTATGTTATACTGAAGAACTTCCATTCTAGTCCTAGTTTGTTGAGTGTTTTTATGATAAAATATTGTCAGCTTTTGTCAAATGCTTTTTCTGCATCAATTGAGATGATCATGTGTTTTTTTCCCTTTCAGTTCTGTTAATGTGGTACATTATACTGATTGGTTTTCATATATTGAATTACTCTTGTGTTCCTAGGATAAATCCCACTTGGTTGTGGTGTATAATCCTTTTAATTTGCTGCTGTATTTGGTTTGATTGTATTTCGTTGAGGTTTTAAAAAATCTTCATCTCTAAGGATTATTAGTCTATAGTTTTCTTTTGTTGTCTTTGTCTCTAGCTTTGATATCAGGATAATGCTGACTTAACAGAATGAGCTAGAAAGTGTTCCCTCATCTTCTATTTTTTTTTTTTTTTGGAAAACTTGATGCTAATTTTTCTATAGATGTTCAGTAGAATTCAGCTTGAAACTTCCTGGTCCTGGGCTTTTCTTTTGGGGGAGGGTTTTGACTGCTGTTGTAATCTCATCACCTGTTTTATATGTGTTCAGATTACCTGTTTCTTCTTGAGTCGGTTCACTCACTTTAGATCCAAAGATACAAACAGATTGAAAGTGAAAGGATGAAAAAGATATACTTTGTGCAAAAGTAGCTGAAAGAAAGCTAGATGGCTATAATAAAATCAGACAAAATAGACTTGGAGTCAAATATTATTGTAAAAGACAAATAAGGGCACTAAATATTGATAAAAGATCAATTTACCAAGAAGCTATGACAATTATAAATACATATGCACCTAGCATCAGACCCTCAAAATATATGAAGCAAAAATTACAGAATTGAAGAAAGAAATAGACAGCTGCAGTATTACAATAACAGTTGCAGACTTTAAAAAGGCATCTCCACTAATAAAAAACGAAGTAATACAACTAGACCAAAGATCAGCAATGGCATAGAGGGCTTGAAGAATGCTGCAAACCAGCCAGACCTAACAGGCGTATACGAAACGCTCAGCTCAACAACAGCAGAACACGCATTTGTCTCAAGTCCACATGGGACATTCTCCAGATTAGATCATATGTTAGGCCACGAAACAAACCTCAAGCCATTTAAAAAGACTGAAATCACACGAAAATATCTTCTCTGATTACAATGGAAAGAAACTAGGAATCAATAACACAACAAAAACTGGAAAAATAACTCAATAAAAAAGCTTAAAAATAAAAAAAAAGTACTTAGAGCTGTGCCTGAAAAAACAGAAAGAAAGAAAAACTGGAAAATTCATAAATAGGTAGAAGTTAAACAACACACATTTAAACAACAAATGGATCAAAGAATAAATCACAAGGGAAATTAGAAAATACTTTGAGATGAATAAAAGTGAAAACACAACAAACCAATGCTTATGAGACATTGCAAAAACAATGCTCACAGGGAAATTTATAACTATCAACACTTAATTTAAAAAGAAAAAAGATTTAAATCAATAACCTAACTTTACACCTTAAGGAATCAGAAAAAGGAAAGCAGACTAAAGCCAGAGGTAACAAAAAGGAGGAAATAAATGTTGGAACACAGATTAATGAAACTGAGACTAGAAAATCAATAGTGAAACCCTAGAAATCAATCAGTGAACCAAAATTTGGTTCCTGAAAAGAGCTACAAAATTGACAAAACTTTGGCTAGACTGACTAAGGAAAAAAGAGAAGTCTCAAAACTACTAAAATCAGAAACAAAAACAGGTAAATCTCTGCTGACCTTACATAAATGAAAACGATCACAGTTGCCCCTTGAACAACACAGCGGTTAATCCACATGGCCTTCTATTTCTGTGGTTTCTCTGCATCTGTGGATTCAAACAACCATGCATCAAGTAGTTCTGTTTCATTTACTGTTGAAAACTATCTGTGTATAAGTGGACCCACGCAGTTCAAGCCTACATTGTTCAAGGATCAACTGTCTGTGAGACTAGTATACATCAAAACATTAGAAAAGCTAGATACAATGGAGAAATACATGTAAACTCGCAAACTACCTGAACTGTCGACTTTCCTGGTGTTACTTCTTCAAGCTACTGTTTAGTGCCTTTTGATTTCAGCCTGAATTATCGTTTCTTGTAGGGCAGGTCTGCTAGCGATGAACTCTTTCGATTTTTATTTATTTGGAAATGTCTTAATTTTGCCTTCATTTCTGAAGAATGCATTTGTAGGGTACAGACTTTTTGGTTGACAGTGTTTCCTTTCAACATTTTAAACATGGCATCCTACTCTTTCTGGTCTCACAGTTTCTGATGAGAAATTGGCTGTTAACTTTCTCTTTTGCTGCTTTCTGTCTTTGAATAATTTAGTTATAATGTGTTTCAGTGTGGATATTTTCAAGTTTATTCTACTTGGAGTTCATTGAGCTTCTTGGATGTGTGGGTGCATAGCTTTCTTCAAGTGTGGGAAGCTTTTGGCCATTAGTCCTTCATATATTTTTTCTGCTCCTTCCTCTCTCTTCTCTACTTCTGGGACTCCTATTAAGTGTATGCTGGTGTGCTTGACTCTGTCCCACAGGTCTCTTAAGTTCTGTTTATTTATCTTCATTCTTTTTTCCCCCATCTACTCCTCAGGCTGGAATATTTCAATTGACCTAGTGTCACGTTCACTAATTCTCTCTTTCGCCTGCTTAAATGTGCTATTGAGCCCCTCTAGAGAAGTTTTCGTTTTACTTATTGTACTTTTCAACTCTGGAATTTCTATTTGGTTCCTTTTTATATTTTTCTTTATTGATATTCCTTATTTGGTGAGAGATTATTCTCTTGGTTTCCCTTAGTTCTTTGTTCACAGTTTTTTTTTTAACTCAGAGACTATATTGAGAGAGTTTTGTCTAGTAAGCCCAATTCCTGGGTTTCCTCAAAAATGTATTCTACTAATTGCTTTTTTTACCCTGTGAATGGGCCATATTTTCTTCCTTCTTTGCATGTTTCATAATTTTTGTTGAAAAATGGACATTTTGAATATTATAATGTAATAATTCTGGATATCAGATTCTCCTCCCTCCCTCTCATTTATTGTTGCTGATTGTTGTAGCTTGTAATTTATTTATAGTGACTTTTCTAAACATTTAAGTTCTTCTATTTTGCTGCAGTTTGTTTTTTCTTGATGAAGAATTCTTTGGTTGTTGTAAACATTTGACTGTTTTCTGGAGTTCAGATAAAGATGATTCTAATAGTTTTGCTAATTTCCTCAGTGTTTCTGTGAAGGAGTGGGCCCTTAGATTTCTCTATTTCCTATGTTTTTTCTGACATCACTCTTGGCAAGCACAATTTTGAGGGCATTGACAGGAGGGTGGAATTAAAATTACTTTGTTATTATAAGGTATTAACACTACCTGTGAGTTAGTGTAGTGTTATTTGAAAGTGAACTTGGATTAACTATAAATGTATATTGCAAACTCTACGATAACCACTAAAAAGGGGGGAGGAGAAGAAGTGTAACCAATATGCTAACAAAGAAGAGAAAAAGGAATCATATAAAATGCTCAGTTAAAACCACAAAAGGCAGGAAAAGAGTGGAAGATAAAAATAAAATCAAAGAACAAGGGCAATAAATGGAAAATATTAACAAATAAGACATTAATCCAACTACATCAAAAATCACTTGGCACATCAGTGGTCTAAATGCACCAATTGAAAGACCAATTGTCAGAGTGCAGCAAAAAATAAGAGCCAACTCTGTGTTATCTACCAGAATCTCATTTTAAATATAAAACCACACATAGAATAAAAGGAAATGGACGGAGAAAGACATACCATGTTACTGCTAATCAAAAGAAAGCAAGATTAGCTATAATAACTTCAAAGAAATCAGATTTCAAAGTAAGGAAAGCTATCAAAAATAAAGAAGGATATTACATAATGATAAAAAGGCCATCTCTCCAAGTGTATATAGCAATTATTAGCATATGTGCTCCTAGCAACAGAGCATCAAAACATGTGAGACAAAAATGGATAGAATGGCAAAGAGAAATAGATGAACCCACTATCAGAGTTGAGGATTCAACATCCTTCCATCAAAATGCACAGGTCCACAGGCAGAAAATCAGAACAGACATAGTAGGTGATACAAAGATATTTACTCTTTGTGTCCACTCCCACCTGTCCATCCACATGGCTGTTCCCAAGACTTCCTAGCTGCCAATCTTCCCATCTTTCTCCTTCCGAGCCATTTGCCACTGCCTATTAATCTACGTGCACTCTACCCTCAGACCATCTGTACCTCCCAAAGTTCTGCTCATTGGGAGGATTTTCCTGATCACTCTTTCCAGGCAATCCCTTAGGAGCACTGCCCCACCTGCCAAGCCTACTATTTATAAACCAAGCTTGTGCTTTTGCCCTCTCCAAAATCTGATTGTAAAAGATCTTCCATATGATTATAGTTGAGGGAAAGCTGCTGGTACAGCAATGGTAGGAGCCATTGGGGTCTAAGCTACCTGTTCATGCAACTTGCGTGGATCCCCTGGCCTCAGTCTAACCATGGGCTGCTGCTGGATCCTCCCAACCTTATGATTTGGTGGGTCTGACAGAACACAGCTCAGCATGGGCAGTTTTGGTGCATGGTGCTCAGATATTCTGTTTCTATCAGAGATGAGGACCTGCTTTTCAAAAGGTATATTCCCCCCTACTGCAGGTGGCATGGCCTTGCTCTGGAACCCCAGTGTCCTGAATTGTGAGCCTACCACTGGACCTTGTCACGAATCCATATAGTATCTTTTCCTACCACTGATAGTTTCAATACCATACAGTCTGCTGGCCCAGCAGGGCCAGCTCGCTCTGGACTTGAACCTGCTGCAGACTCCTTTTTTTAAGGGCTTTACTCAAAGCTGACAGTCTTTGCGTTACCTCATATGTGGGTCAAATTCATGTTTCCAGGTATAGAATATGTGTTATCTTCATCATACAGTGCTGCCTGTCAGGCACTGCACTTCCTTCTTAGTGGTGAAAAATACAAGACACGGTAATTTACCCTTTACCTTGAAGGGGGTGTCCTAGCATGCCCCAGAATACTGGACTCTTGAACATTTTACTTCTGTGGCTGCTTTCTGAATCTCTGAAGAGTTTATCTCCAGTACTCTGGAACACATGTGTCTTACCAAAGCTCCCAACATACTAGCCACTTCTTGCTCATGAGGGTCCAGTAGTCTCACAGTAACGATCCAGGGGACCAGGGTGACGTTCTGCAAGAGGTCTTGATGGTTCAGATCTGTTTTGATATGTTATGTCAGCTATAAATATATAGCTTCGCTTGTTTTTTTTTTATTTTTTATTGATTTATAATCATTTTACAAAGTTGTGTCTCCTTCGCTTGTTTGATATGGATGTGAACTCTTTACGATCCTCTCCTATGATAGGGATGGAAAAGTATATGTCGACTAAAAAAAGGCACAACCAGAAGTTGAGAGTTATGTTTTATTCAGCAGATTTTCTGAGAACTCGAGCCCCAAAATTGACCTCTCAGATCACTATAATAGACTGCTCCAAAGAGGCAAAGGAGGAGCCAGGATGTATAAGAGTTTTTGCAACAAAGACCAAATAGTTGGAACATCAAAAGATAATTGTTAATTAAAGAAAGCCAGACCTCTCAAGTGAAGGAATTTAGCGCTTTCGAGACGTGAGAAGGTGCAAAAGTCTGGGCTCACTGAAATCACTCCTTTGATGAGCACCTTAGCTGTCTAGGGCCAGTGTCCTGTTCTTTTCCACCCTGAGTTCCCCAGGGTGCACTGCTGGGGGTGGCTGCAGAGGCCAGACTCACAGTCAGCGGTGGCTGCAGTGTCTGATGACTTGATGGCCACCACATCCTTTGTTTACTGATCCGGCTGCAGTATTTCTCATTTACACATGCGCTCACCAAATCGGCAGGTGCTTACTGTGCATTGAATCCTGGGTGAGTCCTGGGTGAGGCTGCTCCAGCAAATACGGCACGTCTGTCACAGCAGCTGCAGCTGGGGCTGCTCCTTGGCTGAGTTTGCAGTAGTTCACCGTCATTTTCAGGATCTGTCTGGGTGTTTCAGGGGCCGCACTGGTGAAAGGAGATGTTATGGGAACCACCCCAACATCCTCCTGGTCTTTAAAGCAGCACTAATTTCAGTCATTATTCCCAGGTTGCAAGGCTGATTCTGAGTCAGTATCTTGACCTGTGGTGGGGGAGGGAGGGGGAAAGCAGATTCAGAGGCTTCACCTCCACCTCTCTTAATATGATCATTCCTTCCAAAGCCTAGAAATCAATGTGGGGGGTCTTTTAAACACCAAGGACATCCATTCCCACTATACATCCAGGGACACAGGAATGACCACTGGGATGGTCTGTGGGCCCAGTGGACTCACTCTGGGCTGAGTGTTGGCTACACTAAATACCTTCCCCATGTTGACAGGGAGCCCATAATGGTGTTTCAGGACTTGAACTCTGTGCTCAGCAGTCCTTGAGATGCTGGGGCAGTTCCCTTCCTCAGTGAGCTGCTGCACGAGTCAGTGCCTGGGGGGAAGGGCTGGGGTGGCTATTACCACATACTTGTGTCTTGACTGTAGGAGTCTTCCTTCTGGGGTGGGAGCATTTACATCAAGGAAATGGGCAAACACCGCAAACCACGACCTTTTTTTGGAAAGCCGGTTTACTAGCCTATCACTGCATTTCCTTCAAAATCTGTCAAAACAAAACAAAACACCTTCTCCCAAACCCTAAAATAACAGAAGTCAAAGCTTGTCAATCAGGAAGGGGAGGGCAATCGCCTCAATAGAAATCTGACCTCTTGCTTAGTTCCTGGACCGGAGCCAGTCCTCCGCCTGCAGCATCTTGACTATGTCTGATGAGAAGTTGTCAGCAGTGTAACAGCCAGCTTGCAGACATTCAATGCTTGACTCCTGCAACGTAGCACAGGTCAACTCCGGGCGGCTCCAGCAACCTGGCTGGCTGTCCAGCACTTCCCCGGAGGGAACCTGTGTTCTAAGAACCACTTCCAGCTACTCCCTGTAAGATTTCGTTCACTGAGGTCTGCCTTTCACCGCAGTTCCCTCTACCTAATTTTAAAAAATTTCCTCTATGAGTAATAGTTTCATTAGGTTTTGGTTTATCCTTTTCTTGTTTCTTTAATGCAACCAAAAATCCGTGTGTGTTTATTCCCCCTTTTCACACAAAAGGCAGCGTATTAGACACACTGGTCGGTACCTTGCCTTTCTCCTTCCCCATATACCCTGGGGACCACTCCGCAGCGGTATACGGAGACCCCCTCACTGCTTTTTAAGGCTGTGTGGCTCTCCGTATGTGAACATAACACAGTTTTATTGATGGAAAGCTGATTTTCCTCCGGTACTTGGCTGTTCTGAATAACTCAGCTACGAGCAGACATCGTTTACTGACTTTGCTGGTGTATCTTTGCAATGAATTTCTACAATTTGTTTTATTATTTATTGTTTATCTCTGGACCAAGAAGTAATTTTCCCTGATCCTGTCAAACTCCCCCGTGTACTGGGTTGCTCCATTTTGCACTCCTGTAGGGCATGAGAAGGCCAATTTTTTTTTGTCCAGTTTTTCCAACTGCACATGTCATCAAGATTTTGACTTTTTGTCATTCTGGCAGCTGGGAAACAGTATCTTTTGTAGCTTTTAAAATATTTACCTTCCTCTTAACATGAGTTTGAGCATCTTCTTGTATGTTCAAACCCACGTGCGTGTCTTTTTCTGTGAATTGCTGTTCATGTCTCCCGCCCATTTAAAGTCTTGATGTGCTGGTCTTTCCCTTCCCTGACTTCTGGCAGCTCTTAAATATTAGTGATGAAACACATTTTCTGTGGTACAAGTTGTAAACATCTTTTCCTAACTTGTTTTTTGTCTTATACTTTCCTTATGGCATTATTCTTTCTATCTATCTATCTATCTATCTATCTATCTATCTATCTATCTATCACTTACCATCTTTCTATTTTAATGTAGAGCAAAGGGAACAAAAGATAGTTGAGGAATTCTACAGCTCACTGATGGTTCTGTCTCTCTTATTTTAATTCAAGTTTCTTTACTGTGCAATCAAATCCAGTTCTCGGCCGTTGGCTGTAGAGAAAAAATAAGTGCTCACTGAATGGAAAAATGCATAAAATGCTTTATTCCAGTTGGAGAGCCTGTTTCTAGTTCCCATAAGTGTCACCTTAGAGATCTCAATCGCCTTCACCTGTACAAGGGGGTAATGATGCCTGTTGGGCCAACACCGTGGGGCTGTGCCCAGATGCTCTCAGACCCCATCCCCCACACCCGTGCGCCTCCTGGCTTCTATGTGGGTTTGCCTGGGACAACCCTCACCTGCAGGTCTCCTTGGAGGACCTCCTGGAGGAGTCACTTTGCCACACATCTTAGCAAGTCTGCAGTGCGTGGGGATTTCCATCCTCCCGGGCCCCACTTCCACCAGCCCAGGATGACAGGTGCACCCCCAGCTTCCGTTCTCTGAGACGTGACATACGCACACTCGGTGCCCCCCTGGGATCAAGCTGGTACTTGGCCTTCTTCCGGTTCCTGAGCTGGTTGTCCGTCCCGGTCCCTTACCAGGCTCTCCTGGAAGCACTTACTGAGTGCACGACTTGTGCTCCTGGGGAACCTGCCTCACCGCCGGGCCGTGAGGATGGTGACGTGACAGTGTGCGAAGAGCTCTGTGTACAGGTGACCGGGCACCCCTACCACCACAGCCGAGCTGCAGTCAGTGTGACGGCTGCCCGGCACTGCTGCCCCTGCCCGGGCCTGTCCCCGCCTCACCTCCCTGCCCACGCCTGAGCGCCGAGGACCTTCCATGATGCCACCTCCCGGCCCCTCCTTGCATTCAGAGCCTCACTCTTCGAGGCTCAAATAACTTCACCTTCCTTTCAAATCCTTCCTCAATCCGCCTCCGCCCAGCTGGTGTTTCTCCCCTCTGAATTCCCATGAAGCGTCTCCCCTGGGCCGAACTGTGTAGTTCTTAAGTACAGACTATCTTGGTTTTTAATCTATTTCAGGTATAGAAGTCTGGTCTCTCTAACATGACAGCACACATCCTGTCAAGATGCTTAACTGCTGTACCTCCCGGACTCACAGCCACATTTTAACATCTCTGAAATGGGGAGACATTTTCTAAATGATGGCATAGCGTAGTTCAGGTGGCAGCCACTACTTTTGGTTAGATGTTCATAAAATGATAGAGTATCTTACTGTGCGTGAGGTCTTTAGTCTTGAGAAAACATGGCCTGTCTAGGCCGTGTGTGTGCACACGTGTGTGTGTGTTCCTTAGTACTTTGCCCCAAATGGGTCCAGTCTGAGCATTAAACACCCTGTGATGTGAATTATCTGAAAGCCTCAGGTAAAAGAAGGTGCCTAAGTGATTGTAGCCTCATCAGATCACTTTTTGAGTTTCAAAAGCAAGAGCAAGCCCTTCAAAGCCAAACGCATGTCCTTAAGTCAAATAGAAAAAGGATATCCCAAAGGAGGAAGCATTGGGCACTAACTGTATACAAGCACCATGTCTCGAGACAGAGGTACAAAATTAACAGCCTGGCCCTGAGTCCTCGGAGCGTGCAGCCGGAGAGCTGGCCCGGATCAGGACAGAGGAGCCAGCGCCGGAAAGGCGCGAGCCCCGGCCTCTCGGCTCCATCTCCCAGCCCGGCAACGTGCATGAGCAGTCGGAGCTGTCTACAGGGGTAGTAGCAACAGGAGTTCTATTGTTGACAATTATGGGGGCAGACGAGCCGGCTCCTCACTGCTGGATTTGCGGTGCCAGGGTGGGGAGCAGGGCGGGGAGGACAGAGCAGGGAGTCAAAGGTTTCTGTTGGGTTCCCCACCCCCAAATCCCCGGAGCCCAGCCTTACACAACCAGTGGGGCTCAGATTTCTCTGGGCGGCCAGCCCTCTGGGAAGCCTGGCGGGAGCAGCTCTTCCTGAAGGAGGCAGTGGGAGGGTCCCCGCATGGCCTCTGTCCTGTGTCCGGCTGCGGGGT
The DNA here is from genome assembly GCF_009834535.1 of Camelus ferus. Taxonomy (NCBI): domain Eukaryota; kingdom Metazoa; phylum Chordata; class Mammalia; order Artiodactyla; family Camelidae; genus Camelus; species Camelus ferus. The sequence goes on from NC_045696.1 coordinate 3,853,288, forward strand.
CAGTGGATGGAATGCAGCCGGGTGGGTCTGGCCCCAGGCTGAGGATTTGCAGAGCAAGGGCCACGAGGAGGGAACCGTTCTCATTTCTCAGGAGTCTCACCCAGCAAATCGGGTCAAAGGCTTCACGTGTCCACCCTCAGGAGTCCGGAGCCTCCGGGGCCCCGGCCAGGGCGTTCTTTCCTGGGTACGTGCTGGTCCCTGAGCTGACCCAGCAGACCTGGGAGCGAGGCTAACTCACCTGGAATGTAAATATTTGTGCTCAGGTGCTGAGTTCATACCAACATCAGTGATACTCGGTGTGCGTTCTTGTAAAACAGGAAGAAAACCAAAACACTTCTCGGGTAAAACCCAGCTCTGTTTCACGTGGGGACACCCGCTCCCACCTCCAACAACAGATGATTATCTCATCAGAGAGAGAAGAGTTTTCCAGTGAAATCTTCCTGCCCTTTCCACCTCCATGTACTGGCAATCTTGCCGCCCTCAGCCGGGCAAAGAGAAGGATAGATCAGGAGGGAGGCCTAATTTAGAGTAAAAACAAAAGGGAATCAATCAAACAAACAAAAACTGGGGTCCAGAGAAGCCGAGCTTCTGCCTTTATGTTGCCTAACATGTTAGCAGACCACCCCCCACCCAGGACTCCAAGATCGCCCAGGGCGCTCGGTCACAGCGCAGGGCTCTGGGACGCACAGAACCCGGACACTCAGCCTCAGCAGGGGAAGCTGGCCCAGGAAGCCGGTCAGTGGTCACCTCCTGTGTCTTTACAGCAGGGCCTTCAGCCCTGGTCTCTTCTGATCAGATGACAAAGCCTCCGTGTAAACTCAGGTGCATCCTAGGAGCGTTCCCCTGCAAATCACATGCTCCCTGACCAACCCAGGTTTCATAATGTCTTTGTCTCCTGTTATAAGAAGTCACATGGGAGGCCCTCCATTTGGGCAGTGACCCAGTGATGCCATCAGGGACCCTTGCCTTTTTCATGTCTCTGCTCCACCCTCTTCAGGTTGGCTTTCATCCCCCAGGATATTGCTTCATGATTGTATGGTGGCTGCTACAGCTCCGGGCATTGCTTCTGCAGTTCAAGGAGGAAGAAAGAATGGGAGAAGGAAGAGTGGTGCCTGTTGCCGGGAAGTAAAAGCTTTCTCAGAAGTCCCAGCAGATTGCTGTTTATGTCTTGTTTGCCAGAAGAGTTAGGTGACCACCCTTAGCTTCAGGTGAGTCTGAAAAGGTGAGTACTTTTGCGGCACGTGTTACCTGCCTGGACATAACTGGAGTTCTGTTAGGATGCGGGGAAATGGATACTGGGTTGGCGATTAATGGTGCCTGCCCCTGTGGGTCAGTGAGGACACCAGGATCCCTCCCCGGCGGTGAGGTGTGCGCTTTAAGAAGCTGTCAATTCCTTGTGGGGAGGGACTGGCACGTACCATCCAGCCCTGTTTTCTCTGTGTCTGGCAAAAATTATAGTCTTAATTGCTAAACTCTCCCACTCTTCAGGGACTGTTAAGAGAACTTTTGCTTTAAAGAACTGAGAATGTCAGACACTGGTGTCTTTTGGCAAAATTAGGTTCTGTCCAGCCCAGCTGGAGAATTCCACGTGCTGGGAACAGAAGACACAGGAGGGCGTGAGGCTCTACAAGGCAAAAGGAAGAGATGGGGCTTCTTTAGCATGTGAGTTCCCCTTGATGGGGAAGAGGGTACCAGGGCCCCCCAGGGTCCCCCGCCCCACATGCCCAGGTCTCACCCTGCTTAACCCTGATTTCAGACCAGGCCCTGTGGCTTTAACCACAGTCAGTGGGAAAACCACGCCCCTCACAGTGAGGACATTCTGGATCCAACTTCCCTGACCCAACTCTATCCCTGAAGAGGAAACCTGAATCCCAGGTTGTTGAAAACTTACAGTGAAATTTGGCAAATGCTGACACAGCCCTGGTGACACGCAACACTGCACTGGGCGACCCGCCTGCAGCCCGGAGGAAACTGAGGCTCTTACTGATCTTGGCAGCCCCCCGAGTCCCCAGTTTGCACCCACACACGTTCTCCCAGACAGGACTTGCGCGGGACTGTGGTCCACATCTCCTGGGGTGTGGTCCCTGCTCCCATCCACTTCTGTGGGCTCTGTGTTTGGGTGACTTGGCTACTTGGCTGGTTCTCCAACACAGCATCCTCTGGTCACCATCATAAAAGCAAAGGGACAGACAGACAGGCAGACAGAGATAGAGACAGAGAGATGGGGAGAGACACACAGACAGAAAGAAAGGAGAGGGAGCGTACTCTTCCTCCTGTGGACCAGGTGCTCTGCTCCCCCACTCCTGTGTGTGCTGCCCAGCGCCTGCCGCAGACGCGGGGCTGCTGCTCCCTGATGGGTTCAGAAGTGCGATTCCAGCTGCCAGGGGACAGCCATCTGCTGTGCTCCATGACTCCCAGGGATTCCCAGGGGGCACGGCCTCTCAGGCGTGGGGAAAGCTCCCTCCCCGGCACGTCAGAAGGCCCAGGTACCTCCTCTTACAGCGAGACATGAGGCTGGGCTTCGACCCAAAGTCCACATGAAGAATGGCCTAGTGGTTATGAATTCACATGAAAGACATTTTTCCCTCTACCCAGAACCAGCCCACAGCAGGGGCCTTTGCCGGCCGTCCCCTTCCCACGGTGGGTGGATTGCTCGTGCACCTGAGGGCACAGCCTTTCCAGACAGCAGCCTTCCGCACAGGCCTCCCACAGCCTCCCCCCTTGGAGGACTCACCACTCTTTCTCCTGCCTTCCGGCTCCACGTTGCTCCACCTGCACGTAAACACAGAGAGTTCCCGTCCCCACTGGGAAGGACAGTCCCCAGGGCTGCAGGAGAGACACCATCTCCCACTGGGCTTGGATGCCCCCAGGGTGTGTGTCTATGATTAATGTGCTCCAGGGCCAGAGTGACCTGGCCACCCCTCTGTTGTCCCGGTGACCATTAGGCTTAATTTAGGAGAGGGGAGTGGATGACGCCCGGGTGCTCTGGGAGGAGGTGATGAGTAGAGTGTTTGGGTAACCCACCTGTGCTCCGAGCGGGGACCTCGGGAGGAGGATGGCCAAGGAGGAGCTGAGGGGGGTTCTCCCTGCAGTCAGCGCCTCCGGGAGCCTCCTGGGTGCAGCTGCCCCGCCAGCTCCCTGGCCCCTTTCCACCTGCGTCTCTCCTCTTGCCACTTCTGGGGCCCCTCTGTTCAGTGTCGCTCATCACAGGTGGGGCCCAGGGGTGGGGTCTGCACTTGGGAGGGGAAAGGGAGCAGCCCAGGGCCCGCCTAGAGGAACCCATCCCCTGGGTTTCACCTGCACCCTGGGAACCAGCAGTTCTGGAATTAACCTCTCCGCTCAGGTGCTGACTGGTTCCGTGACGTTATGGTCCAGGGGTGTTTGCTCAGTTCATTCCATAAAATGAAAATAGCACTCCCATCTACTTTACGAGAACGGTGTGAAATGAATCCAGCATTTTAAAGCGCTGTAAAATATGCTGGAGCCCGGCTACAATTAAAATGCTATTCAGAGTAATGTCAGCTGGATCCGCCCAGAGAGGGCTGAGGCCAGAGGGCACCCCCATCCCTCGGTGGCTCCCTCCCCAGCCCTGCTTCCCCCCCACCCCTCCCCCCACCGGCCTGGAGGAAGGCCACCCGTCCATCTGCCCGGCTTCTGTCCTCCTCCTGGAAGGCCACCCACCAGTCTCTGTCTCCTCTGGTCCTGTACTGTCATCCAGGCTTTTCTGGTCTCATCAACATTTACAACTGGCTTATGGGGCCCATGGCTTCGGAGTGCTTCAGAACCACAGTTTGTACCCTAAATCTGGACCTGCTGCTGTAGAAAGATGGGGTCAACATGTCCATGTAGTGTTTGCTCTCGAAGCTGAGTTCAAGGCAATTGACAGTGAACTTAGGAGGATGCGGGCGGGTAGCAGGGTCTGTGACTGGGTCTGGGAAGCAGAACCTGGGGCTGGGCTGGCCCCAGGAGGGAGGCCTCGGTCTGGGGGACTAGACTTCCCCGCGGGAGCCCCCACAGAGAAGTGGAGGTCCAGCCTGCAGTGGCCGCACAGGCGGTTCCTGCAGGGCCGGGAAACGCCAGTGCGCGGTCTCTGCACAACACTGTGCTGATCCTGAAATGAACACACACTCCCTGGAGGTGGCTCAAGCCCCCAGGGCAGGTCACTTTCTTGGTTCACTGTGACATCCTGGTCCCAAACAGCAACTGCTGAGATCCCTTGGCCGCTCGGCCCGAGGAGATGGAATCCAGGGCCAAGGCCACGGGTACCAGAGGGGCCCTGGCCGCAGGTGTGCTCTTCTCCCTCCAGGGGGAGGCCCTCAGAGAGGGCCTATCTCAGGCATAAGCGGAGACTCTTGGGGTCCCCAGAGGGACTGCTGCACACACACCATGGCCCATGGGCCGGCAGCTCACTGTCATCCGTCCCAGAGGAGGGATTAGGCAGGTGAGAGTCGATCCTAAAGCCAAATTAGGTGTTTCTGTGGCTCTTAGGTACCAGATTTCTTCTCTGGGGCTTACAAGGGAGGCAAGGCCAATCCAGCAAAGATGGCAAAGTGAACACAGATTGTCTTCAGGACCCTTCCATTCCCTCCTGGCACTTTAAATCCCTCAGCCTTTGGAACCCAGGTTCTCCCCCAAACCTTCTTTTTTCTATACAGCCAGTGGGGTAGGAGGAGGGCAAGCTATTACTAATTCTCACTTAAGTGTAAAGGACTGATAAGGATTGTCATAAGAGAATCCCCTTTAACAGAGAAACTCATCTCTAAAAGTGGCCCCCAGGCTATTATTGGCCCTCACTCATTCCTCCACGGTCATTCATTTAATTTCACTGAAGAAGCAGACGAAATCCCCTCCCCTATGTGGCAGGACCCAGGACATGCTTTACCTCCGTGTGGGCCCCTGCCCCCACAAGGGTTCCCAAGGCTGAGGTCCTGCTAGCTCTGAGAGAGCCCCACTTAGATAACTGAGTAGAAAACAGGGGACAGCTAGAGGGCTGTCCTTTCCTCCCAGGAAAAGGCCAGAAGGGCTCCCTTGCCCCTTTGCAGTTCAGGTTACAAATCAGGATTCAGGGAGTTCAGAGGGAAGCCAACGGTAGGGCAGCTATTGGGATAACTCAGCCACAGCCAGATCTAATTTAAGGAAAAGCTGGGGGATCTTTAGCTCAGTGGCGAAGAGCTCCTGGAATTCGGGCTCCCACACGCACCAGCCACTGGCCTTTGGGCAACGTGTTTACTACCCCTAAGCCTCAGCTTCCTTATTCATAAAACGGGCTGGTGGCAGCCCCTGAGGTTTGCTGTGGACACTCACTGTGGTAAACGTATCAAGCACTTAGGACGGCGCGTCCTTCGTCTGGCCTCTGCATGGGCCGTGCTGCTCACCTGGGCAGGGACAGGTGTAGAGAGAACGCTGCAGACAGATGTCATCTGGCCCCACGGACCACCCACAAAGGGTGTGGGTGCTGTGAAAGCATGAACCCTGGAGATGTGAGCCCCTCTGGAGGTCAGGGAAAGATTCCCCAAGGGACGAGGGCTTTGAGGCCAGAGCTCAGGTTGATTCAGCCGTGTCAATGAGGTGAAGCAGTGGGAAGAGTGTCCAGGTAGAAGCAACAGCACGTGTGGGACTCCTGAGGCGAGAGAGAGCGTGCAGTGAGCGTGAGGGGAGGGGAGGAGCAGGGAGAGGGCGCACGGGCTAGGGGGTGGAGCAGCTTCCTTCGGGGGTTTGTCCTCGTTCTAAACCACTGGTTTTATCAGGAAGGGGACATGCTCAGACATCAGAGTCTCTTCATTTTCTCCTCTTTCCCCATATGACTGCATGCATTAAATCTAAATGTCACCCTAAAATCGATATTTTCTCAGTCTACAAATAACAAATGCTGGAGAGGGTGTGGAGGAAACGGAGCCCTCCTACACTGCTGGTGGGAATGCAGTTTGGTGCAGCCATTGTGGAAAACAGTATGGAGGTTCCTTAAAAAACTAAAAATAGACTTATCCTACAATCCAGCAATCCCACTCCTGGACTTACATCCAGAAAAGATGAAAACTCTATTTCAAAAAGATACATGCAACCCAATGTTTACAGCAGCGCTATTTACAATAGCCAAGATGTGGAAACAACCTAAATGTCCATCAACAGATGCATGAATAAAGATATGGTGTATATACAGTGGAATACTACTCAGCCATTAAAAAAGAATGAAATAATGCCACTTGCAGCAACATGGATGGACCTAGAAATTATCATACTAAGTGAAATAAGTCAGACAGAGAAAGACAAATATCATGTGATATCACTTATATGTGGAATCTAAAATAGGACACAAATAAACTTACTTATGAAACAGAGAGTCACAGACATAGAAAAAAACTTATGGTTACCAAAAGGGAAAGGGAACCATGGAGGGATATGTTGGAATTTGGGATCAGCAGATACAAACCACTCCATATAAAATTGACAAACAACAAAGTCCCACTGTACAGCACAGGGAACTGTACTCCACATCCTATAATAAACCATAATGAAAAAGAATATGTATACATGTATAACTGAGTCACTTTGCTGTACACTAGAAACTAACACAATATTGTAAATCAACTACACTTTGATAAAAGAAAGAAAATAAAATTGGTGTTTTCTCCATTCTTCGACATTGGAGTACAGTGGTCACTTTTATTACACCAAGAAATTAATAAATAACGTCATATCTAAAACTGAATTAGAGTGAGTGGGCCCCACACCGAGCTTTGGGTCGTTGGAGAGGGGTCCCCAAACCCAGCCCGGTTTGGACACAGCCTTTGGGAGAAGGAATTTGAAAGGCCCGCTGACAATTGTTTGAAAGACCACGAGAGACATCATCCCACAGCAACCTGCCTATGTTTCCCAGACGGGGACCCTCCAGCTCACAATACCACCAGCCGAACTGTGTTATCCGGGGGATGTACTTCACAGCAGAATTTTGGGGAAAGGAGAGGAGTGACGGGGAAAAAGGAAACGTGTTGCGTGTTAAGGGCAGTTTTTCGGCAGCAGGAAATAGGGGTGGTTATCTTGGAGCCACTGGGGATGATAAGTTATGCAAAAGGAAGAAGGCTTGGGGAAGGAGAGGGGGCACCCCGAGGAAGTCACACTGCACTAAACACCTGTCGAAAACCATTTGAAGAAAAAGCCGAGGAAAAGAAAACCCAACAGATGAGCAACAAGGAAGCAGCCTGGCATTGGGGGAGCTGCCCTTTGCTCTGCTTTCCACTGGACCAGTGACTCACATGCCACATGAGTCACCCCTGGAAACGGCGCATTTTGCTACACTCACTGGAGAAATACAAAAAGGTGTCACGGATGGGGCAAGTGCATTCTGGGCATTTCCTATGACATGGCAACAATGATTTACTGACTGGGGAGAGGTGAAGAGGACCCGAGTCACCGCTGGAAAAGCCAGACCTGGGGTGCACGCTGAGTTCAGGTCTGACTGCAAACCCCATGCACCTGGCCGGCCTCTGTCCGAAAAGAGACGGTGAGTCAATCCAGGATGAACCTAAATGTGAATTTGTAAACACTCACTTACCAGGAAAGCACGGTCCTTAAGCTGAAAATATGTATCAAGTCTAAAATCAGAGAGAATGTTAGTATCTATTTCTTTCTGGAAGGTATGTACAATGAAGCATAGTAGAAAAAGGCAATTTGGAATTGTTGCCTTTCCCTAATCTTTCATTTCAGGAGAGAAAGAGAGAGAGGGAGAGAGAAGGGAGAGGCACCTGTTGCAAATATTCCCGAGTGGAAACGCTCCCCCTCAGCCCCAGGCGGATGCCTCTTTTCCTCGTCCCTTCCCAGCTTCCTCGCTGCCTCTCACTCCTCGGTGGTGCTACTCCTTCCCCTTCCTCATCCCACCCCCGCGGAAGGTGCAGTCACCTGGGGATGCGCCACCCCTGGGGTTCTTCCCTGACCTGGCTCCCTCCAGGTCCTGCAGGATCTCTTTCCCGCCTTCCTGGCAAACTTCCCGAGCCCGCAGCTTCTCACAGCCCCCTGCCCCCGTGTCCAGCCGTCAGGTGTCCATCTAGACTTCGATGGAAATTGCTGGACACCTAACCACCGCCCAACCACCTAACCCCAACCGCCTCCCCAACACCATCGCTTTGGGGGATTTAACATATAAATTTGGGGGACACAGACATTCAGACCATAGTGAGGTCAGAGTGGACACAGCAGACACAGGGCCACAGGGGACAGAGTGGACAGCATCTGCTGCCTGTAGGTGCCACGCCCCAGCGTTGGTGACCCACCAAGGCAGTGTTTCGTTGGATAAACAAGCCCAGCCCTTTAGGAGTTTTGGGTTGGGGAGGAGCTACAATGAGGGCAACGGTTCATAATTCTCTGTCCTATGGGCTGATTGTTGGGTTTGTTTGTTTTTTTTTTAAGTTTACTTTCTTATCTGTAAGACAAACTCTGCCAACACTGGATTTTGGTTAAAATGCAAAATGCTGTGAGCCATGAGTTGAGTCACCTGCCCAAGGCGACTGTCGATCCTGCTGGGGCTTCAGTGGTCTGTGCCCTTGGCCATGGGCCCTAGGAACCCAGGGGACAAAGGCTCATTCTGGCCACCACAGTGGGGGCCTCAATTCATCCCTGGCTCTCCCTGTCCGCCTGGTTTGGGGGGCAATGAGGATACCGCTGGGCGAGGCTAAGGCTGTCCTGGGACACAATCCTGTCCCTTCTTCAGAACTACTGTGATCTGGGCCAGAGTTGACCTTGAAAGCCCCTAATCTAGGAGGTGTTGGGGGGGTAAGGGGGGTAAGGGGGGCAGGGAGAGAGAGAGGGAGCAAGCCAGCGCTGTGCACTCCTTACCCTTAGATAAGAGTCGTGTTTGCAGCCCTGCCAGATTCTATTCAGGAAAACTGCCTGGAGTCAGGTGACCAATTCTGCCCCAGGTAGAACCAATCTACTACAGGGGGTCTGGGGGCCTTTCCCCATCTCACTGTGGCCACAGACCTCGGCTTCGGACAAACTCCAACTGTGTGAGTTTGCTGGTCCAGAGAGTCAGCCAATCCCAGATGTTCTGTGCCGACGGAAGCGCTCAGGATGTGGGATGCTGGCTGTCCAAGGTCACCCATCATGGGAGAATTTGGACCAGGAAGAGTCTGGTGAAGCAAGGAAGAAAGGAGTGGGGCTGAGTGGAACAGAGGGGATGGAGCAGAGGTCTGAGCACAGGCTGGGCTCTGCCCCGGTGCTGGGACCTGGGGAACCAGTAGCCTTGAAAGCCTGTTTCCCCATGTGTGAAGTGAGGAATCAAGGCGCTCCATGCTCCTTGGACACACACGAATGGCCCAGCTCTTGCAGCAGCATGCCATTAGCTGGGTCCCTGGGCAGCGCCGACAGTCATGGGCCCCTCGACCTGCAACTGGGTGACAGTTTTCATGGTGACAGCTGTCACCCGAGGCCACCAAGTCTCCAGCAAAGCAGCATCGGTACTTGTGAAGTGTTCTGGGAAAGGACCGGTGGTAAATCATCGTTTCCTGTTCTTGTAGCAGTTACTCAGGTGTGCGGTGGATTTCAGGGCATCGGGGAAGTGACCCCAAGGATGTCAGCATTAGGAGAGACGCAGCCGAAGCACCTGCTGCTGGGGGGAGGGGGGAGCCGCGGGAGGAAGTGGCCAAACCTGCAGGGAGTGGTGTGTGGCATTTCTCAGAGTGTGGCCGCCCCACCTGCAACAGCTGTCCTGGGAGGCTGGTTTAAAATGCAGACTCCTGGGCCCCGTCCCAAACCCGCTGACTCGGAGCCTCAGAGGGTCAGACCAGGCAATCTGCATTTTTAAGCTTTTCTGGGGGGGAAGGTAATTAGGTTTATTTATTTTTTTAACGGAGGCACTGGGGATTGAACCCAGGACCTCTGGCATGCTAAGCCTGTGCTCACCACTGAGCTGTACCCCGCCGGGAATCTGCATTTTAACACCACAGGCTTAGGGGGGTTTCATGCACGTTCAGGTGTGAAAACAACAACAAGCTGGGCGGCAAAGTCTGACTTATAAAAGTCAAACCCGTCCAGGTTGGCCAGCTCTTATCCTATTTTAGTGAAAAATGCTCACCTAAGTCAGCCCAGAAATGCCCTTGGTGTAGACAGCCGTGTCCACGGGCGTAGACAGCCGCGTCCACGGGCATGGCGGTTTAAGCCCCCTGGGTAAACCCTCTCCTATCAGCTTGCCTTCCGGTTCCCAGTGTCATCGTCTGACTCCTTAGGTGTTCACGTTTGCAGGGCTTGTTCCAAGAATGGTGATTGAGACTGACTCCAGGCTTCAGGCCACGGATGTTTTCTTACCCTTTCTGGGCTTGTTTACGGCAGGGCAAGAGTCCACGCACAGGGAACACTCCACGTAAGTGCTCGTTGAAATCGATTAAAATGAAGCACTTGGACAAAAGTCACTAGGCATCTGTGGAAGCCCCAGATAATCGCCTTATCTTCCGAAACCACTCAATGCTTTCTCGAGAACCCATTATCAAATTATTTTATAACCGCACATACATACACATGGGCTTCCCGGAGATAACCTCACCAAACAATGAACAACAAACTGATTTGTCCAAAGTTCCCCCAGTAAAACCACAGCTGAGATAAGAGTTCTGAGCCACCATCCGCCTCCAGTGAGCTACCAGTCGTTCCAGTTGGGAAAAGCGGAAGTAAGCTCAGAAAAAAAATATGAGTGAGCAATTATTTAAATTAATCATGAATTCTCTAGACAGTGCCAAAGTTCAGAAAGTGTGAATGTGGTTCATGCACGAATTCTTTATCTAAGATAATTGTGAAAATGAGCCATCTTTATACCTTCTCAAGGGCTCAGCGACCCATTATTTCTAAGAGGCTTCAGTACAGTTCACTGGACTCAATGCTTCTTGGTCCTTGGCCCAGAGAATCCCTAATTCAGGGATCCTCAAACTTGGCTGAAAGCTCCTATCAGAGAGGCCTCACCCCTTATTGATCAAAGCAGCACCCCAGGGAGTGAACCCCAAGCACTAACAGGTTTAAAACATTCCCCAGGTATTCCCAACAGGCAGCCAGACTGCAGTCCACCCCGTCATAGAATCACACCTCTGAACTGCGCCTTCTCCCCCAAACAGATGTAAATTCCCTGGCAAATGAATGAGAAAAATTCACCTGGGATAGAATGAACCAAGTGAAATTCAGATTCTCCAATAGCTGTCTCACCAGAACCAACGAAGCTGTTGCCAGGAGTCCTAATTTCCCCCAGACAATAGCGAGTTGCATTAGCTGATGCGGTTTACTGATTCCCGTGCTCTTGTTTTAACCTCCCCTGTATTTGCTTTCCTTCTTCCTGAAGTTACTAGGTAGCACAGTGATTTCAGTCTTGGCTGAACGTTGGCACGACCTAGCGAGCCCGAAAACTACCAACGCCTGCTTCCGGAGCGTGGCCCGGGCACTGGAGTTTAGGGTTTTCCCCAGGTGCTTCCGTGGGTATCCAAGGTGGAGAGTCACTGACTTTGTAGTTCCTTCATCAAAAGCCTCCGTTAAACTCTTCACTCTTAATAAGTCTGAAGTTGTTCTTTTGCGCTCAGTCTTCATAACCATTTGCTTGTTGATAGAATTCCAGGTTGAAGGTCGTTTTCCTCTGCCTTTTGAAGTTTCCACTCACTGTTTTCTATCCTGAATATTGAGGTGTCAGCTTTTAGTCTATCATTCCTTTGTGTAGGCCACCTACCTTCTTCCTCTCTGCCACCCTTTAGATTTTCTCTTTTCCTTTGTTCTGCATTTTTACTGCGATGCATCTGACTGTGGGCTTATTTTATTCTCCTACTTGCTTCTCTGTGTTATCTTTCTGCTTGGAATCCCATATCTTTCTTCAACTTTGGAAAATTCCCTTCTAGGACAAGTTGGAGAGCTCCTCCGTTCTCTCCCGTATTCTCTAGTCCTGGACCTGCTATCAGATGCGTGCTGCAAGGTCTCATTTCATGGCCATGTTATTTAAGTCTCTTCCCCATTTTTTATCTGTTTATCTCTGTCCCGCCGGCATTCATTCCTTGGTACAATCTTCTGTTTCACTAATTGTCTCTTTAACTGTGTCCACGTTAGGGTTTATCCTGTGTATTAAGTTGTTTATCTCAATATTGATTTTATTTTCTAAATTCCAGGGTTTCCAAGTGTCCATTCTTTTATCCACTTCTTCTTGATTGACAGCTGCTTGAGTCATTTCACAGAATCCTAATTTTTGGTCATTTCTGTTTTGGTCCTTCCCTCTGTCTCATTGAAGGGCACACACAGCATGTTAAAGTCCTTTGATGACTGCTGAACTCTGGATTTCCTCGGAGCATCCTTCCCGTTGTTACACTTACTGGAAATGTTTTCAAGGCATTTCTTTCCCCTACACTTTGAAACATGATTTTGCGTCTCCTGCTGGTTTGTTTGTTTGGCTTCCTCTTCCTCCTGGCATCCTGTTACTGCTGGCAGGCTCATGGTTAACTCACCTGCAACTCCACCACCTTCCCAGGTCAAGCAAGCAGCCCTTGCCAAAAGCAGTCCCGCTTTCTGTTCACGGGAGGAAGCCCTGCTCCTGTTCTTTCTTCCCTAGTGTGAGCTGGCTCCCGGGTGCCTCTGGTGTCCTTTCCCATTTAGGGCGTGAAGTCCTGGTGGCCCTGCCTGTGTCAGGGCCTGGACACCAATAGGCTGGTAGCTTCTGCCTCTTCTCTTGAGTTTCCTCATTCAGTTTTGTGCCCATAACGTTTTTTTTAAATGTGCACATAAAATACTTTATGTCTGTTAGGATACTTTGGGGTGCAAGAAACAGAAAGCCCAATTTAAAGTAACTTTAAAACAAGGAAAGTTACTTGTCCTGCAGCTGCACGTCCGGCAGTTCTTGCCCGATCATCCTACACTGCGCTGGAAGTTTCCACTTGCCCCTCCAGACTGTCCCAGCCCTCCCTGTGCTGCCGGACAGACTCCCAGCGAAATCTGGCTAATGAGGAACATGAGCAGGAGAGCCCAACAGGAGAGGGGAGTGAGGACGGTATCTCCTCTCCCACTTCCCCCCTTGCAGGGACCCCCGCAGGCCGGCTGCAGCCCACGGACGGGCCCAACCCCTCTGAGAAGGCCATCCCCACAGAGCCCCTCTGCCTCCAGGTTCCAGACTTCTCCTCCTCTCTTTCAGGACTTGGTGGAGTTGGGGGCGGGGGCAGAAGGCAGGAGGAGACAGCACCCCCCACTGGTACTATCTTTACGGGGGCATTGAACTTAACTCTTCTGCACTTTTTCAAGCAGTTGCTTTATTAAACTCTCTTCAGATCATTCCTATTTCAACGTGCCACCTATTGGGAATTTGCCTGAAAAAAAGTCACCAGAGATCAGGGCCTTTTTGTGTCTCCAATCTGCCATCCAGAGTATGAGCTCCCTCCTGAAGGTGGTTGGCTGTCAGATGGTTGTGGGCAGTCATTGTGAGTCCACGGTAACATCCAGTGAGAGAGAAAGAGGCCATCTCTTTAGACAATACAGAATCTTTTCCAGAAGCCACCAGCCAACTTCCCTGGATGTTTCACTGGCCGTAGTCAGTCTCACGTCCATTCCTGAGCCAGTCCCTCTCCACCAAGGAAATGCCATGTGTTGACTGGCTTAGACAAGGTCGTTCTGACCAATTGCTGTTGAAGAAGCTGGAGTTTCTATGATTGGCTTAGATTCCCTAGCTCTGAGACCCACCCGCCAATCGTAGGGCTGCTGCCACAATGCGGCAGGGGTGGGATGAGTGACAAGGAGATAACCATCCTCTCTGCCACATTTGGAGAGGACAGAGGAGGACATGGTGAATCTGAAGGTGTGTTTCCATGACAACTCCCTTGACCACGTGGCTCTGCAGTCTACAGAATTTTGTGGTTCAGAAGATACCTCTTATTTGAAAGTAATGGCTCCTAAACCCTTCATAAGTCCCCAAATCCAAGACTACAGCCAACACACAAAATGCCTTTAGTCTCCTTTCCTGAAACAGAATGAATATCACAGTGTTGCTTTGAAGACTGAACATGATCTGGTGTCCCATGAGGACATCCACGCCGGGTGGGGAGGCAGTGGCCACCATCAGGCACCGCTCTGTGCGTGGCCCCTCTGACTTGGTGTGGCCATGGCAACAGTCCAAGGACAATGTTCAGAGCCTTGGAGGATGGCTTATGACAGGCCAAAGGCAGCCTGAGTGCCGAGTGTTGTGTATCACACCCTCTGTCCTTTCCTGTGGAACTGAACCTTGAGGTGATTTTTGTTTCCAGATTTATCACTTAAGTACTTGTCTTCGTGAGAAGAAAAATGAGCAGTTACATGAACCATTTTAGATCATCGTATACAACAATAAAAAGATGACTATATACGGGGCATATGCATTTAATAAAGCTTAAGCTTAATTTAAAAAATTTAACATATACACACTACTGTATATAAAAAAGATAAACAACAAGGTCCTACTGTACAGCACAGGGCACTATATTCAATATCCTGTAATAGCTTTTCCCTAATGGAAAAGAATCTGAAAAAGAATATATATATGTATGTGTAACTGAATCACTTTGCTGTACACCTGAAAGTAACATAACATTGTAAATCAACTATGCTTCAATAAAACAAGCAAACAAAAATTTAAAGCTTTACCTGCTCTCCTGGGGGTATCTTGACCTAGAGAACAGAGTTGTAGAAAAGAAAACAAAGGATGACAGATGTGTGTGTGTGTGTGTGTGTGTGTGTGTGTGTGATCAGGTTTGAGCACAGGTACACATATGAAGCAAAATGAATGCATATGTATATATAGCTGGGTGTGCACACCTGAGCCCATAAGCGTGCGTGTGCTTTGGCATGTGGGCATGTGTGTGAACTCCTGTGTGTGTATGTGCACATAGCTGCACTCTCCACTGTGCATATATCTCCCGGGCGCCTAGAAATCCAAAGGAGAATAGAATTTAAAGATCACAAATCTCACAATCTCTTTTGCTCCCAATCTGAATTTAATTAGCGCAAAAGACCCAGAAGGCTACCAACATCTGCCCACTGTCATTCCGCAGCAGGAAAAACTTGGTGAAAACAACAGCAAAAATGGAGAGAGGTAAATATTCAACTTGCCCTAGAAGTGTATCTGAATCATTGATTTATGCCTTCGCTGGAGAAGGATGTCAACGTCTGCATGGTGCTCGATATTGTTAACAACGCTCTATCTATAAAGCTTCAGATGATGTCTCAAATCCCCCGGCGGTTTCAGCATACTGATCTTGAGAGAATTTTGCAGACACTTTAATTTGTGCAGACTCACAGGCAGCACATCGTTACGGCCCCAACAAGCTCCCTGGGCGTGCGGTCTCCATCCACATCTGCCCATCAGGAAGGGTTTGGGGAACACCTATGAAGTCCAAGGCACAGGGTTTAGTTATTAGAAAATTCTAGACCAAAAATCCTATGGCTGTACCACTCTTCAAATAACCAAACAACTCAAAATAAGTTAAATTGATAATTTAAAAAGCTTAACAAAACAGTAACAGCTTGATAGCGGCAACTGAAAACAACTGCCAACTCAACACAACACAAATGATGCCAAGAAATAAAAACCTCTGGAAATCACCATCAGAGCACAGATCCCTAAATAAGCGTTTTCCCTAAAAAATTCAACCCCCAGTAAAGATCAGGTTGTCTTCTCTTTAAGTTCTTATTAAGTTTCTCACATTGTAAGGCACTCATAATTGCTTTTTAAAGTAATGTTGTTATTGTGAAATATAACACCAGATCTTTTTTTTTTTTCTTTTTACAAAAAGCCAGCTTCTTCTCCCTGGAAGCACAATAACCTGAAATGACCTGGATCAGGGGTTGGTTGGGATGCTTGGAGTAGTCACCTGGTTGAATCACTCACAGAAGATAAAGAAGAAAAGACAGAGACGGAATTATTCCAGAAGGTATGACCTCACACTCAGGGACCCAGGGTGTTAAATAAGCCTTTTAAAGACCACATTAAAAACAGAAGGGTATCTAGGTTATGTAAAGTCACCTACAAAAGGAATGAAAAAGAAACAATGTTCTAATGTTTTGTCAACAGATTCAGTTTGGGATAGTTTCTAGTGACAGCCCTCTGCCTGAGCCAGCTTGCTGTAACTCAAAGAAATTAGACAGACAAACCAAAAACCACATGAGTACCCCGGAAAACTATCAGCTAGAAAGCGGTGGCTTCCATGGCGGGGAAACTGGATGACAAATTTGTAAGTCACAAGTTGGAACAAAACGGCTTCATCCAAAGGGAGCGTGAAAAGTCAGCAATATGGTCAGCTGGAATTTATACAGGTGGTGTCTGATATTTTATGGTGTGTAATGAAATTAAAACATTTTATATTTTAAGTAGAGTTTTGACTATTTCTTCTGGGTCATTAAACCTTTTCTGGATTTTCTCATATGAAAATGTCTCTAACAGCCAGTGTCCCCTATCTCCGAGGACATGGGCAGCCTCTTGAGTTTAGGGGAAGCAGGAGACACTCTGGGCTTCTGCATTTTTAGTAAATGAGCAACTTGCTAATTTTCTTCTAGGACCTACAAAACCTTAGTAATCTTTAACCATTCGTTTCATAGGCTACAAGTAAACCACCCGTTATTTTACACAAAAAGCAAAGTCAACGCAATTAGGCCTCTTTTTCAGGTAAGAACCACAGACAGGTTCATTCTCTCTGCCCACGTTAGTCCTCCAGGAGAGAGAAACTTTGAGTTTGGGGGAGTAGATGGGCCAGTGCGGGAACAGAGAGGGCAGAGGGCGGGACAGGAACCCCACCAGTCTGAGACGTGGAGATGCTTGTAAATCTTTGCTCAGAGCCCCTCTCCTATTGAAAAGTCCCTTCCCCTCCCTTGCAATAGCCTTTCAAATACAGTCTCTCCTTTCTACATCCAGATGTCATTTGTTTTTAATTTGACAATATGTATTTATAGCTTTGGGGATTAAACTGTCCTGCTTCCTTAGAAGAAAATGTAGTTTTTAAATAACCTGCAACATAGGGTACCGAGTGTCAAAAATAGCTCTGGAAAGAAATGCAAATGGCCAAGAGGCACATGAAAAGATGCTCATCACTAATTATCAGGGAATGCAAGTCAAAACCACAATGAGCTATCACCTCACACCTGCTAGAATGGCCATCATCAAAAACACCCAAAACCCCACAAATGTTGACAAGGATACGGAGACAAGGGAACCATCATATTCTGTTTGTGGGAAAGTAAATTGGTGCAGCCACTGTGGAAAACAGTATGAAGCTTTCTCAAAAAACTGAAACTGGAACTACCATGTGACCCAGCAATCCCACTCCTGGGTATGTATCTGAAAAAAAAAAATTAATTCAAAAAGACATATGCACCCCAGTGTTTGCAGCAGCACTATTTACAATAGCAAAGATATGGACGCAACCTAAGTGTCCATCCACAGATGACTGGATAAATAAGATGTGGTATATTTATGCAATGGAATACTACTCAGCCATAAAGAAGAATGAAGTAATGCCATTTGCAGCAACATGGATGGATCTGGAGATCATCATTCTAAAGGAAGTAAGTCAGAGAAAGACAAATATCGTATGATATCACTTATATGTGGAATCTAAGTATGATACAACTGACAAATACAAACCAGAAATAGACTCACAGACATAGACAACAACTCACGGTTACCAAAAGAGAAGGGGTAGGATAAATTGGGAGTTTGGGATTGAGACAGAATGGAAGGGGGCAGGGCACAGCCATTCAAGGAATGCTACAGCAATTAACATCCAAATGGTGAAAGATTCAACCCCCAGTAGGCCTTGAGGCTCAAGATGATGGGAGATTTAATTTCTAGTAGATCTTGAGCTACGTTATGCACTCATTGAAATATATTAACATGGTAAGTAACACGCCTACAGGCACCCTGGCAGTCCCAAGGCTAGACACAAAAGGTCAAAGAGTGGGAAATGGCCAGATTCCTGGGAATCCCAGTCCCTTCCACAGGCTACTTAGACTGGCCCTTCCACTTATTAGCATATGAAGCCACCAAGCCCATGAAAACTAGCAACACAGCGCCTGGAGGCCGCCTCTCTCTCTCCCTCTTCAGAGATGGCCCACATTCTGTCAATGGAATGTGTACCTACTTTTAATCTGAGCACGCAACCCCCACACCTCTTGGACTTTCTTTTGCCTTTCAATGTATCTCTCTGAATAAATCTACCTTCACTCAACTGTGGCTTGCTCTTGGATTCTTTCCTGCATGAAGCCAAGGACCCACACATGGCGGGGCACGTCCCAGGGGCTCAACGGAAGCCTGGGACACGGCCCTCCTCACGCCCCACGCCTGTTTTCCTGCATCAGGATTAACATACACACCACTCATCTTTGACGTCTTTCACCTGCTGGGCCGGAATCATGTGATGTAAGCCAGGCTGCCAGGTTCCTGTCTCTGCCACAGGTTCACTGGCTGTGTGACCCAGGACAGGTCATGACACCCCTCTGCCCTGGTCTCCTCACCTGCTGGGTGCGCTGCAGGGTGTCCATCCCGGGGCTGAGAGGATTCCTGGGCTCTGTCAGTGGGGTCTCTAGCAGCATGTGGCAGACACGAGGGGCTCCCTCTGAGTGTTAAATAATGATTCAACAGGCTTTCAAGGATCTCTGCCTGACAACCCACTCAGGTCCCTCATCTGCTCGGGTTTAAAGCTGTGAATTTAAAATGTCACCTGCCAAGTCAGTAAACAAAGGATGTTGTAACCACTTTGCAGCCACTCCCAACAGTGCCCCATGTGGGGACTCAGGGTGGGAGAGAACAGGACACTGGCCCTGGGCAGCTAAGGTGCACATCAAAGGAGTGATTTCAGTGAGCCCGGACTTTCACACCTTCCCACGCCTAGAAAAGCGGTAAATTCCTTCACTTGAGAGGTCTGGCTTTCTTGAGTTAACAGAGATCTTTTGATGTTCCGACTACCTGGTCTTTGTTGCAAAACCTCCTATACATCCTGGCTCCTCTCCTGCCTCTTTGGAGCCGTCCCTCAGAGCGAGATGAGAGGCCGCCTCCCTGGTTCGCGTCCTCAGAAAGTCTGCCGAATAAAACGTAACTCTCAACTTTTAGGTTGTGCTGTTTTTTCGGTTCAGTCGACAAAGCAAGCTGGAAGCTGCACCCCTCACCTCCTCCCACTTTTGGCACGTGGGGGAGGGGCGAAGTCAGCAGGTGGAAGGGGGCAAGGAATTCAGCTGATTCTCCACAGAGCAGTTCGAGTAAGGAGCCAGTTTAGGGGACGAAGATCTAGACTCTGACAACCTTGGCAGCCACCTTGCCGAAGAGCCGTCAGGGACTCTCCATCACCCGTGAAGCAGGCGCCCGTCTCCCTCCCCGGGTCCTTGGAGTCCTTCCACCCCCACCAGGAAAGCCTGCAGGGAGCTGCCTTTCCCCTTCGAATGCAACAAAAGGCATCTGCATTTAAACACAGCTCCCTTCCCCAGGGCCTCCCCCTCCCTCAAGCCCTCCTCCCGACTTCTGCTCGGAGCCCGACGGCCGGTAGGCTGCCCCATCCGCGCGGCAGAGAGCGGGGAGGCGGCCCGGCGGGTCCCCCGCGCAGGCGCGGCGCGGGGTGCGCTTCCTGACCCGCGGGGCGGAGCGCGGCGCTGCGGGGCGGAGCCCCACATAGCGCAGCCCGACGACCCAGCGCCTCGTAGTTTCATGAGTCCCGCGCATACAAAGTGGATGTTCTCCTCCGGTCAGTCTGCCTTACGTCAATTTGATTATTAGCCCAAAGACTTGAGGAGGGAAGAAGGGAAGAGCTTCCGCCCCTGCGTGGCGTTCCGTCCGCGCACGAGCCCGGGGGCCCTGTAGGGCCACATACCCCTCTCCCTGTGAGGACACCACTCAGGGTGGACGCGGGCCTCTTTTAGCAGAATCTTCTCTCTAAAGACCTACCTTCCAATACGGTCACATTCTGCGGTGGGGCGGGGCTTAGGGCTTCGAGCCTGCGAACGTGGGGGAGGGCACAGCTCAGCCCCCAGCCCCACCGTGCCGGGCTTTCCTCCTGCCCCTTTGCAGGTTCCCTGCTGACCACGGGCTCCTCCCGGGCTTCCGCCCGCCCAGCCGCAGGCTTTAGCCGTCTCCGTCTCGGCTTATTTGTGCGAAGGACTCCCACCTCTCCCCTCCAGCGCAGCCCTCTCTCTGCAGCCCCAGCCTCCCTCAGGTTCTCAGTTCCCTTTCTGACGTCTCCATCTGGGCGTCAAGCGTGCATCTCGGATTTAACTTGTCCAAACCTGAGCCAGTCATCTCCCCACAAACTTGCCCCTTCTTATCTCATAGGTGACAGCTCCATCCTCCCTACAGGCCAGGCCAAAAACCCTGGAGGCTTAAGACCTGAGGGCCGTTCCTTCGCACCAGGAGGGCAAGACAATGAGCCCGAGTGCCTCTCTTCTAAACTAACACAAAGAGGCTGCAGAGAAACCCAGGCCCAGACGCTGCCAGCTGATGGCGGGTCTGTGTTTGGTACCGTCTCCCTGCATCTGCAGAGGCAGCTGGAAGGGCTTGGAGTGTGCAGGTCGCTTCCCAGCAGGCCTGTGCTGGCTAGGCGTCTGTCCTCGGGCCAAAGCTCACCTGCTGAGAGGCCAGGCTGGGTCCCAGAGGGTCGCCGTGGACCGTGGAACTCGGAGCGGGGCGTTTCCTGGATACTAACGAGGTGGGAGCCTCGGTCCCCTTTACAAACATTGCACAAGTAAGATGTCATGACTGCAGCCCTGAGGACCGGGGCCGCCGTCTCTCTGCTGGTGGGCTCCTCCTGTTCTCTTGCTGATGCCGCAGCCTCTGCGGGAGTCCTATTTGGATGGGTGTTCAGGGGAAGCTGAGTCCGGGGTACATTTCATTTGGGATGCATAAATGTTATATTGTCTGCCGTCATGTGTAGCTAATTTGCTGTTAACGGTGAGGTGTGGGAATGGCTTCTCCAAATGCTCTACCACCCACAGGGCTGGCTGGGGGCAGGGATGCAGGGCAGGCGTCTCCTCGGGAGATGAGCGCTGTGTGTGCTCGGGTGCCTGGTGCCCTGCGACTGCGGAGTGCAGTGGAGCAAAGGTTCTAGACGTACGGGGCCAGAAGCTCCCTGCTAAGTGAGGAAAGGCAGAGGGTCCCTTCCATCCTCTCCACAGAAAGGCTATTTTAAAATTGTTCTCTTAAGAAGTGTGAACGAAAAACACTGCAAGCCATATCAGTAAACAGAGAATACTGAAGCCATCAAGTCATCAGCTGCTGCCGCCGCCCCCCAGTGAAGACAGACCTGCAGCCCGACCTCTGCGGCCACTCACAATGGTGCCCTCTGAGGGGACTCAGAATAAGAAAGGACAGGACATTGAATTCAATGAGCCCAAATGTTTGCTTCCTCTGATACATAGATAAGCACTAAATTCTTTAACTTGAAATGCCTGTTTTTCTTTAGATAACAAGTAACCTTTTATTGTTCCAACTACCTGGTCTTTGTTGTAAAGCTCCTGTATATCCCAGCTCCTCCCCTACCTCTTCGGAGCAGCCCCTCAGAGCCGTCATCCCGGCTCGAGTCCTCCCGCCAAATAAAACATAACTCTCAACTCTTAGGCTGCGCGTTTATCTTAGTTGACAGAAGTAAACAGAGTGTGTACCCCCAAAATGTAGTTTAAAAGTTACAGTAGAATTAATACGACTGTTAGGTTCTTTTTCTTAATTTGTGATATGGTGGTAATGTTAGCGGTTGAGAATTTGCAGTTTATTGTGGATTCTCATTTCAAATAGATGTCTCCTTTTGATCTGCTCTTGGAGTGATGATTTTGTATTTTACACCTTAAAGAGGGTTTTTCCAAGACAGGTAAGCTTCAGCTTCAGTGCAGTGCGGCTCTGGCCCTTGTAGGCGCTCTTGCAAATATGCATCGCATCCCTCCCCACCCCGCTTCAGCAGTGCTAGGCTCCCGGGTCCTGTGTAAATACTGGTTTGTTTTGCTATTGTTGACCTAGAAGAAGAGCTTGAACAAGCGACACCAAAGAAAACCAGGTTTCCCACAGGCCCCGGTTGCCGGCCCTGGTTGCCGGTCCCGGCCGGTTTGGGTTGTGGTTTTGTTTGGATCTCTGCAGTGTTTTTGTGCTTTTTTCTCTTTTCAAATCACTTCCAGATCCATCATTTCCTGGGCCCGTTGGTGCAGTGATGTAGGACGGGCACATCGCCAAGTCCCTCCCTTTCAGAGTTAGACACGATCACTGGCAGGCGGCCACCCTGCCAGACACCGGGGGTGCCTGGAGCCCAAACCCAGATTAACTGGCCTGGATGCTCGTCTGTCCAGTGAGGGGCCTGGTCTGGAATCTCAGCAACAGACAGCCGAGATTTGCTCAAGGCAACTTCTGGCCTCCGGTCCCAGGGAAAGAAGCCCTTGAGCCCCAGGGGTTAATTGTCTCTGCAGTTTCTGGTCCAACTGGACAAACCAGGCAGGACAGGCGAGTGGGAAGAGGAGGAATGCTTCCTGGTGTAACTAGTGAGACAGGAGGGAAGACCATTCACAAACCACCCAGTCCGCCCCTGGAGGGACAGAAACCGATCCTGGGTGCCGCCTGGGCCCCTCCTGCGAGAACCCCGGCTGTGGACACGGCCACGCGGAAGGATCAGGGCTCACCTAGCCTCTTGCTGAGTCCCCAGGTCTACCAGCTCCCCATCCAGCCTCCCAGATGTCAACCCAGCCCCCAAATAGGACAGGTGACCACACCACATGCGTCTCCTACCAACCTGGCCAGCCCTCCCTCTGCAGAGCAGACTGAACTTGGAGATGCCAGCGCCCGGCTCTCTGCCCTACTGGGCCTGCTGGGGGCAGAGGAGGGCCTCTGGGGCTCAGGCCTGGGCCCGGCTGTGCTGCCACCTTCTCCAGGCAAGGTGCCTCCTGCTGCCTCCCCCGCATCTCACCCACCTGGACGGCAACTCCTTGGCTCACGAGATCCCTCAGCCTCTGCAGCCGCCCCAGCGTGCCAACTGTGGGGACTCAGGATGGAAAAGGACAGGACACTGGCCCTAGACAGCTAGCTGCACATCAGTGGAATGATTTCATTGAGCCCAGACCTTTGCACCTTCCCAGACACAGAAAAGCATCAAATTCCTTAATTTGAGATGTCTGGTTGTCTTTAATTAACAGTAATCTTTTGATGTTCTGACTACTAGGTCTTTGTTGCAAAAACTCCTGTATATCCTGGCTTCTCCCCTACCTCTTTGGAGCAAGCAGGCTCCTAGAGCCATCTCCTGGGCTTGGAGTCCTCAGAACGTCCACCAAATAAAACTTAAGTCTCAACTTTTAGGCTGTGCACTTTTTTTAAGTGGACAAAGGACACCCAGTGGGCATGGACTCCAGTCCACCCCACCCCACCCCAGTCCTGACCACACTGCAGCTCCAAACAAGATGCCCCAACCCCACCCCGTCTGTCAAGCAGGGCTCGTGACACTTAACTCCAGCCTTGTTCCTGGAATCCGAGCAGATCACATTCAGGAAGCACCATCGAAGAGCAGAGCATATGGTAGATCCAAGAAATTAAAAAAAAAAAACAAAAAACCCAAAACTAAACCTATTTTCTTCATCCATTCAGGCTGCTATAACCTGAATAGCACAGCCCGGCTCAGACAGCAAACACCTGTCTCAGCTCTGGAGGCTGGGAGACCAGGATCAAGTTGCCTTGTGTTCAGTGTGTAGCTGGCTGTCTTCTCGCTGCGTCCTCATGTGGCTCGAGGGACCAGGGAGCTCCCTGGGGTCTCTTCCGAGAAGACACTAATCCTGTTCATGGGGGCTCCACCCACATGACCAAATCAGCCCCTAAAGCCTCCATCTCCATACACCATCACACTGGGGGTAGGATCTCAGCACACGAGTCTAGGGGGCCACAAGCATCTAGTCTATAGCACCTATGAGTCACCTTGAAGGTGTCCCTTCTTTTCTGGAGATTTTAACTTTTAAGTTAAGAAAGGCAGCAGGAGAGTGGGCTCTGGGGCACGGATGGTCCAGGTGATCTCCACGGAAGACAGGAGGACGCCCCCAGTGAAGGCACAGGTGCAGCTGCCCCTCACCCTTCCAGGCTGAGACCCCTCTAGAGGAGAACCCCTCGGAGAACCGTTACAGCCCACAAAAGCAGGGGCGACCGAAAGAGGGTACAGAGTGTGGTCCAGACCACCAGTGTCAGCTCCACCCCAGAACCACCAAAGTGGGCTCTTGGAGGCGCAGCCCAGAAATTTGCATTCTTTTAAATTCAGGGTTTTGGGGTGAGTCTTATATTAGAATGAAACTTGAGAATTCTGGAGCTGTTACACCTACACACATAGGACCTCTGTGATGGCGTTCTTCCAACCTTCCAGGCTGACCCACCCTTCTTCTGAGTGACATGTTCTTCTGTTTTGTTTGTCTGTTTGCTTGTTTTAGCCGTTTTTGTACTTTAATTGGAGTAAGATAAAGTCTCACTGGTTTCGAGCTATTTTCTCTCTTAAATGGGGGCGCTGAACACCTATGCTCGGATCTGCTGTGAACTGCCTGCTACGGTGTTAACTGTCAGCAAGCAATTGTTTTATAATATTCAAGTTCTTGGGTCACCTCCTTGTCATCTATGTAGGGACAACAAATGCTTTTAAAATCCTGTTGTGCTCATGAAATCTCACCATTACAAACAAGTCTGCAAAGTCACCTTGTCCTTTGCAGGGGTTTTAGCCGTGGTTTCCTAGGTGGCGGGAGAGCTTTCAAAACCAGTTGCTAACAGCTTTCTTACACTTCCCCTCTGCCCGCTCATTCCCACCCCAGCTGGCTCCGGACTTTATTTCTCTGGAGATTGGGGTGGCAGATGGAGGGTCTAGCAGAAGGGACCAGGAGTGGGTCTTTCTGGCTCTTTTAGTCCAAAAGCCCAAATCCTTAGGAGAACTATTTGGAGAGCACACTTTTGAAAGGCTATAAAATGAAGAGAGGAGAGAATTTGCTGAGAAAGAGAGGAACTTCCCTCTGCAGGGGAGGCGGGGGGGGGGGGGCGGCGGGGGGGGGGGAGGAGGGCTGGGCTGTAGGTACTGCTGTATATGCTGTGCCCTTGTCTAAGTGGGGATTGTTTCAGCTTCATCTTTTCTTGTCTTTTTCTTTCACCTTTTTTGTGGGGGAGGTAATTAGGTTGGTCTATCTATCTATCTATCTATCTATCTATCTATCTATCTATCTATTATTTTTTAAATGGAGGTACTGGGGATTGAACCCAGGACCTGCTGCATGCTGAGCATGAGCTACACCCTCTCCCCTCAACTTCCTGCTGTAGACACTGCTGATCACTTTCTCCGGATGGGGTCTGAGGCTCCTGGTGCGGACCGTTTACCCTCCGGCACCCTAAGTAGCAAGTGCCGTGGTTTTGCAGGTTTCGCCAGTTTTGCCCTTTCCCTGCATGGGACCCTGTTCCCAGCACGCGGGGCCACGGAGGCAGCCACCAGCAGGGAGTCCTTGTCCCCAGCTAGTCTTCAGATTTGTGCCTCTCTTTCTACGGGGCTGCATGGTATCTATTTTTAAAATTTTAGTTTGACGTGAGTGGATTCATTTGGTTGGAAAAGTTGAGAATTTAATGTCACCATTATGATTTTGAAACATACCTTGAAAAAAAAAAAAACCAAGACTGGGCATCCCTGCAAGGAGGCCTCGGAAGACTGCACGGGTGTTTTATTCGCTCGGATTCATTTATAAGCGCTGTCTCAAAATTTGGGTGCAAGATTGCAAAAAAATCCCCAAAAGACATAAGCAATCAGGTGACTAAAGTAAACAAACAAGAAGGATGAACAAGGAACAAGACAAAGCACGCTGACCACAGAGGGGAGCACAGAAAATTCGTTTCCAAGCTTCCTGGTAACTGAGGGCATCAAGGGACACACGGCAGTTCCCTGAGGGAGCAGACAGTCTTTTCCAGAAGGACCAGATTCCCCAGGGAAACCTCCCCACAGGCACAGACAGGGCTGTGTGTGATGCAGGGTGACGCCCGCAGGGAGAGCCAGTCCTCGGCTGGGTTTCCTTCTGTAAATAATGTAGAAGAAAATCTCCCACTCTTAGATGGGCTTTAATATTTCGCCTCCAAAAGGCATGAAGTGTCACCGCCTCCCCTTTCACTCTCTCTCGACTCCCCAGCACTGGGGTTTGTGTCCCCCTCGGTCCGCAGGAATTGCCCTGGCCATGGTCCCTGGATGGAGCCAGGGTGCAGCCTGGTCCTCCCTCACATCACAGGTCAGCTGCCGCTTCTGCTTGGATCCCATCTTCATTCATCCTCCCAGGCCCTCTCGCCCCTTGGTCGCTCCTGCCCACATCCCAGGCTGTGCCCTCTCTCCCTCCTTCTGGGCTCCCCCAGCCCTGCCCCAGCTCCATCCACAGGGGACACTCCCTTCCTGGGGGCCTGCCTAGATCCCTGGCTCTCTCTCAACAGCACCTTCTGCTCGTGGCCCGACTTTGTATCTCCCTTCCTTCAGCTCCAACACAAACGCATCATCTCCACTGAGAGGCTCGACTGGCAACCGTGTCTGTTTCCTGGGGCTGCTTTGACTAAATGCCAAGACAGGCAAGGGCCTTAAACAACACATTTTCCCCCCTCATAGTTCTGGAGGCCAGAAGCCCAGGGTCAAGGTGTTGGCCTGTTTGGTTTCTCCTGAGGCCCCCTCCTTGGCTTTCAGATGACCATCTTCTCGATATGCCCTTCCACGGTCCTCCCTCTGTTGGCACACATGCTTTTTGTCTCTCGGTGTCCAAGCTCTCCTTCTCGTAAGGACGCCAGTCAGATAGAATTAGGGTCCACCCTAAATGCCTCATTTTAGCTGAATCATCTCTTTTAAGGCTCCACCCCCAAATGTGGGACATCCTGAGATCCTGGGGGTTAGGGCTAACCAGATGAACTGGGGAGGGACGTTCACCCAACACAGCTGCTCACAGTCGGCCTGCCCCAGACCATGTTCTTCATCACTCCCACGTCTGCTTCCCCATCTCCGTAACTGGCACTTCCCGTCCCCCAGCTGCTTGGACTAAACCCTCGGGGTCCTCTCTGGCTGCCTGCTGTCTCTCAGCCCCCATCCAGTTCATTAATGCCGCTGCTGTCAGTCCCGCAACGTCCCAGCTGCCGGGACACCGTGGAACGCACCCTCTCTGTGGACCCTCCTCATCCGCGTGGTGTGCCAGCTGCAGGCTCCAGTCGCAGCGGGGAGCAGAGTGCGCCTTCCTTCCGACGGCCCTGTGATCTCTCTGCTGCCTTCCAACTACTCAAAAACAAGCCAAGATTCTCTGGGTTGCCCCGAGGCCTCCGACAGTCTGCCCCAGTCCCACTGCCTTCATTTCCATCTCTCATCTGGTCTCTGCCAGCCTCTGGTTCCTTCCCCACGCGCTCCGGGAAGGTCCTTCCTCCACTCAGGTGCGCCTGTTTCCTCTCCCGCCTCTTTTGGGGGCCGCCCCCCACTCCTGTATGAGGAGGACTCCCTCGTATCATCACTCTGTCCCCACCCCCTGCCTTGGAGCAGTTAGCCCCATCTGACCCTGTGTGTTTATTGTTTGTTTCTGCTTTTCTGTTGGACCAGAAGCTGCACAAGGACTTGCAGTCGCAGTCCCTGAGCCCCCAGCACGGGCCTGGCGGTGGTTCAGTAAACTTGGCAGCGCCCCACAGAGCACAGGCAGGAGCCAGGAGGGAGCACAGAGGAAGGTGGGGAGGTTTTGTTTGCTTGGCAGAAGCGTCTGACCTCAGCCTCCAGTGAGACAGGGTCTCGGGAACAGGCTGCAGGGCACGCGGCATGGACCAGATCCAGCACCTTCTGGGAAAGCTCACACAGTGGTTCCAAGCGTGTCCCATGCCAGGGCTGGCCACGCAGATGCCCACATCAACAAAGGAGACCAAAGAGTGTCGCTCAGCACCCAGTTCTACCGGGACTGAGGCGCGACCCACCGCGGTACCTGCCAAATGGGCACTGAGGGAAAATCAAGGCACTAACAGAAGGGGCCCTCTGTGCTGTGGACAAGCGGGTCCCCGACATCATTAGATGCATATCTCAGGAAGCCTCTCAATGACCCGGTTCCCTGCTTCTCCCACACATCAAAAAGCACTCACATCATTAACTCAAGATACCTGTTTTTTGGAACCAGCAGTAATCTTTTACCCAGATGTATGCTTGACTGCATGAATTCCTAGCCAAAAAAAAGAAAAAAAGAAAAAAAAATCCTGTATAAACTGGCTTCTCCCCCACATCTTCAGAGTAGTCATCTCAGTGTCACTGAGAGGCTGTCTCCCGGGCTATAGTCTTCAGTAAGTCCCCGAATACAACTTAAACTCACAGCTCTTACGTGCTGTGCGTTTCCCGTAAGTCTGCAGCTACAGGGCTGCTGGGGCTGCCCCGGCTCCATCTGAAAGGTGTGAGTCCAGTCAGCCAGGTCTTCCAAGTCTTAAAGAGGAGCTGGAAAGCTGGATTTTATGTGACATCTCCCGTTTTAAAAATGTTGGTTCAAAATGCTTTTAGAATTCCATGTTTCTGCTAAGACATGTCATACAGACCTCGTTTGGCCACTACAACCAATTGAGAGCCTTGTCCTAGAGCAAGCTAAAGTGGCTTTCCTTCTGGTCTCGAGTCATAAAGTCAAAGAACAATTAGGACACAAACCTGTAATTTAACCTTGAAAGCCATACAGAGGAGAGCACCGCTGTAGAGGTCCTTCCTCCCATCTCACAAGATGGACACAGATAGGCAGTCTCACCTCGAGCTTGTTCAGCACTTTCAGGGGAAATAGGATAAGTGCCCCTTTCCACAAGGCACTTCTTGGCACCTGCTGGAAACTCCCACGTGAAAGACCCACATCCCTCATGACTACAGATGTGAAAGGCACCCCCAGGAGTTGTGCAGTCCACAACCTGCACAGCCGCACAGGACAGCCTAGGCCTGGATGTCTCTGTCCAGCCCATCCCAGACCTACTCGGGTTTGAGAGTTGTCTGAACTCTCCACTCTGGAAAAAATGAAAACTTGTATTTGCCTGGCTCTCCCCAGTTGGCAAAGTCTCTCCTTATTCATTGGTTAGCCTGATTCTCCACGACCTAGAAATGTGTTATTGTGCCTGTTTTATGGATAAAGGGACTAGCTGAGCAGTTTGCCTCTGAGGTTACGGAAGCCGTTAGAGGCAGGAGTGCTGACCCCAGAGCCCTGCCTGCAGGGCTTCCTGGAGGCCTGGGGTGCTCCCCCAACCCCTGGGCGGCCCCGGACTCCCTAGTCCTCATCCTCAGCGCAGGCTCGTGCTCCCACTCCCACCCCCGCACCCTAGGTCACTGGGGGGTCACCCGCAGTCCCTCTCAGGGCACTGCCCCAGGGTTACTGAGGGGGACTGGGAGCCGTACTTTTTCAAGGAAGCAGTTGGTAAAAGAGAAAGGAGATTGCTGCCGTCTTCCTTTTTTAAGTCAGAGTAATTCACTGTTTTACAGCAGATTTTTTCGTACCCAGAGCTGAAAGACTTTTACAACGGGCAACATGACTGCTGTTTAATTTTCTTTATTAGCTGTACTGAGTAATTTGTCACCATCTACACAAAATCGGCCCATTGTTGTCAGGTGCAGGCTCCCCCAACACTGCTCACCCAGCAGGACAAAGCCTAGCTCACTAGTCACGGCAAAGGTGGGGTCTGCAGAGGCCTGGAAGGCTGGGTTAAGGCGGGGCTTTTAGGGGGTGGGGGCTGGGGGTGGAGACGGGTGAGATTAGGGTTGGTTGTGGGTCACAGGACCAGAGCCGGACCGGCGAGAAGAGCCAGGCCAGGAGTTTGAGGCACGGCTTCAAAGAGCCTTAGGGCACGAATGGTTGGTACTTTCCATTGAAGAGCTGGTGGGCCTTCGGGGGATTTCTGTAATAAATGATGGAGTCTTTTGCCTGGGCCTTCTGGAGTAGCAGAGTCATGCTAATGAAGGCAGAGGAAGTAAAGCCTTGTTAATGTGGACAGTGAGCTGTGTGGGGCGTGGGGCGTTGGTGGTTTCAGTTTTGATATTTTAAAGGACAGATTCACTGAAGCAGCTATAGCTTCTAAACACCAATGAGAAAAGGAATAGCTGTGTACTTAGATCTTAAGTGTATATACACACACACACATTACATATACACAGTGTTTACACACACGTACGTGCATGTGCACACACTTATGTACACGTAAGTGCACAGATATCGAGAGAGTGCTCAGCATGTCACAATCTCAGATAAACAAACGAGAGGCACTCGAGCCCAGAAGAACGATGCCATTTATTCATCAGCCTCGGTTCATCTCCCGAGCGGATGGATGCAGCTGCAAGGTGGAGCATCTTCGCGCCTGAAGACACGGGCGGGCCGGGCCGCCACTCAAGCTGCCAGCCTCCTTGGAGGAGTCGCTCCTAGTCTGCTTCGCATCGTGTTGCCCCCATCCTAACAGCTCGGCTGCCTGTCTCACACTTAGACTTACGGCTGGACATTGTGTTTCTCAGGGGAGAAGGAGATTCAAGGGTTTTATGAAACTTTGGGCCAGCCATTGCCAGGAAAAAACCCCCAGAAACATGCGCACCGCCCTAAGTTGCCTTCCTGACCCAGAGCTGAGGGGTTTTGGGGGTGTGGAAGGAGACTGGGGGCAGTAAATTCAGCATCAGTGTCAAGGTCTGAAAGTGTCATACATGATCTCAGTGCAGGGGGGACGTGCAGTCAGCACACGCTCAGGCAGAGGCTTGCTGCCCGTCACGAGGAACAGATGTCACCGGTAATTTTAGTGCTTTTCTAGATATGAGGAGACACAAGAATCTGGGCTCATAAAATCTTCTCCTGAAAATATCCGTCTGAAGGCCTGTTCTGCAAGTTTTCCCAGAACATAGAGCGCCTCATTCCTGACCCCACCCTGAGCTCCTTGCAGTGGGTGTTGGAGGTCCGCGGCTGCAGCGGCCCATGGGTTAATCCAAGCAGAGGTAGATGGCAGTGCCAATTTCAAGGTGGCAGTTGTTTGCGTGGATTTTAGCCATAAAAGAGAAATCGTGTGTAAGCGTGAAAAACTTAAGCATGTTTTATAATAAAATACTTGTGGGGAAAAAAACCTCTGAAATTTCGGTTTTTAAGAAGTTAACTATGAATAAAATAATATTTATAATTTTTCTCTTTTTCAGAGAAAAAAGTTACTCAGATCATTGATACTCTTGAAAAGACTTGACTTTGTAGGGTGAGGGCGGCAGGAGGGTGAAGGTTCAGGGCTCACATAGGGATTGAGTGGGGCCTGTTTCATTAGAGCAACCCTTCTGCAAACACATTGCATTTGGTAATTAACGTGTTAATTTCTCTTGCCAGACCCCGGGTAATATGCGTTCTACAAAGAATAATAAAAACTGTATTGCTCATTTAGAAACAAATTTTAATAAAATGGTAAGAAAAATAAGAGGGGTGTAATATTATTTGCAATGCAAATGAAGCTTGTCACTAGGTCCCTGGGCTGACCACACTGAGCCCCTCTCCAGCCACAAGCACCTCCCCCTACCTGCTGTGTACCTGGTCGGGGAGGGGAGGAGGCAGAAACCAGAGGTGCAAATTCATCTCCTCTCTCTTCCTAAACCCTTCGAGGGTGTCCTTGCACTGAGGTCGAACCAAGCTCTTTGAATGGGCAGGCGAGATCTCCGTGGTCTGACCCAGCCCGCTTTCAAATGTTCTCAAGCAGCAGCACCTTTCTAATGAAATATTGGCCACAGTCTGCAAAATGGACCCAAGCAGAGGTGGACAAAGGAGAGGGCTCAGATGTACCAGGGGCCGCCCTAGCTTGGCCTCCACGCCCCATGGGAGCTGGCCCTCTCGGAGCATGCGCGGTGGTTACAGGCCTTCCTGCCCAGGAAGTGGGGCAACGCAGCTCCTTTATGCTCTCTGTCCCGCAGTGGCGCCACTCACTGCCCCTGCCTCCCCCACCTTGCCAAGGCCACCAGCCTGGTCTTCAACCTGGCCCTGGCTGGGGAACCCCCAGCACCTGGACAGTCCCCGAGGGACAAGCTGGCCAGCACTTCTGCCTGCCTCACTCTCCTGGGAAGCATGGAGCTTGAAAGGAAAGGATCTGTGACGTGACATGACCCAAAGAGTGGCCCCTTTATGCCTCACACCCTTGACTTATATAACCTTTCATTCAACTCGGTGCTTTTCTCAAAGCCCAGGATGTGGGCTTGAAATGTAATTCAGGAGGTGGACCTGCAGTCAAGTTTGTTTAACAATAAACCGTTGTCATTGGAGCAGTGCTGCATCTACTAAAACGCTCTGAGGGCATGGCGGGCACCCAGTACACTCCTGCTTGTATTTCCCCTGCAGCTACACTGCCATTTATTATCTGAAAGTGTTGGCATTCAGCAATGTAATGAAAACATTAGTCTTGACCTGATGAAAAAAAGTCTTTCACTCACTAAGGCAGAGAGAACTCAGTCCACTGGGTTCCTGACAGAGGCTAGGTATGTGGGGGCTCTGGTGAGAACAGAGTTTTTAGTGCTTTGAGGTAGAATTGTAGTTTGACCAGAAATAGACTCCCAGACATAGAAAACAAATTTATGGTTACCGAAGGGGAGAGGGGGCGGGGAGGGATAAGTCAGGAGTTTGGGATTTGCAGATACACACCACTGTATATAAAACAGGCAAACAACAAGGAAGGTCCTCCTGTAAGTACAGGGAACTGTATTTAATATCTTGTAACAACCTGTAATAGAAAAGAATCTGAAAAGGAATATACATGTGTATAACTGGCTCACTTTGCTGTGCACCGGCAACTAGCACAATAGCGTAAATCATCGCAATCCTTCAATTAAAAACAAAACAAAGCAAAAAAGAAATGTAGTTTGACAGGAGACAGCTTGAAATTCACCAGGCTGAGGTTGGCGGTTCATCCAACAAGAGGTTGATTCCAGAGTGGATTAATTATAAACAAATCGGTGCACATACGTAGGAAGTGCACACCCTTAATTTACGGTTCCCAGACCCAGGGGTACCATCCTGAGAGGCTAGAATGCGTCTGCTTGATGCCGTGGCTCTGAGTCAGGGTAGGTGTGTCGCGAGAGCCGTAGCAGACTGTTTCAGGAAAAGGTTGTGTGTCTAGGCACTGCTAGCAGTAGTTGTAATAATCACTGTGCAATAGTGACACTTCTCTAAACATTTTCCATGCTTTCACTCATTTAAACTGAGTCACCACCTTTCCACAGGAGGAAACTGGGGCTCGGGGAGGCTAAGTGACTGCTGCCCTGTGTCAGTTTCCCTGGGAAGCGAGAAGTTTCTCAAGGAGTGTTATTGGGGTCAACACTTCGGGGGCTGAAGGAAGCAGATGTGGATGGAAGGAAGTGCTGAGCTGTGGTGCAGTCACCATGGAGGCCTCGGCCAGCCCCGGGGAACTGGGAGCTCAGCCCACCCCAACCCACCCGTCACTGGTGCAGACTCCGTCCTGGTGGAGAAGGGTCAGAGGACTAGGGGTCCGGTGCCTCGGAGCTAGAGGTGGGCTTTGGGGGAACACGTAGCCACTTCGGACGTCACGGAAGAGCCAATGCTCTCCGATGCACCGCAGCTATCTGGTTACAGGGCTGTCCCTTCACTGCTGTGAGAGCGGAGAGTCACAG
Source organism: Camelus ferus (assembly GCF_009834535.1). Lineage (NCBI taxonomy): Eukaryota > Metazoa > Chordata > Mammalia > Artiodactyla > Camelidae > Camelus > Camelus ferus. The sequence goes on from NC_045696.1 coordinate 3,886,839, forward strand.
ATGAAGAAACTTGTCAGCTCAGGGATTCATACTCTCTAGAGGAGAAAAAACATCAAGCAAGAAAACAGGCACTGAATCATGGAAAAAGCCAGAGAGGTGCAGTCACCTGGCCTGGCCAGCATCCTTCTCTCTCTGAACCAGGACTTTGGCTGGTGGGGACCGAGGGCCAAGCCTGAGTCTGGCTGTGGACCTGAAGACCTTCTCTCTGGACATGCGCTGGACCTGGCGGTGGCATCTCCTGAGATGCATCATCTCACACAGAAAGCCTGCAATCCCTCCGCCCCTGACTGCAAAAGGAAGTCCCCTGAGGGTAGAGCGGGGAGCCAGCAGCTCCTGTCGGGACAGCAGGCCGGGGGTCCCAGCCCTCCGTGCTGGGCAGGAGTGGGGGACCTCCAGGGGATCACTGACTGCTGCTGCTTCTCCTCCTCTTTTCCAAGTAGGGTTTTTTATTGCCATTGCCCTGTTTTCTCTCCATTATTATGAATTCGGTGTGTAGGGGACAGAGTTAGAAGTTAGCCCCCAGGGTCAGGTTCAAGGAGGCCTGCTGACCTCAGTGAGCACCCATTCACCAGCGTTCCTTGTCCCAGGTGCCTCGATGGGGGCGGGGGATGGTCTCCCCATGGAGTTGAGAGCAGCCGAGTGGGGAGGACCCAGATCAGATGCAGGGGACTCAGGGCCCAGAAGGCGGACAGAGGGAGGCGGAGGCAGGGCTGGCTGTTCCTCCGTCACCTTCACCGCCACCGCCAGTGCTGGTGACGCTCCCTCCCCACCCCGCACACCCTTTCCCCTGTAATTGTCTCCCTCTGGGCTCTGAGCAAAGGGGGCCTGGAAGACTTGGCACACAGACTGGGGCCCCTCCCAAGTCTGGGAGCCACAGCCCCTCTGTCTGATTCAGCCCACCAGACGGCTGTGCCCAGAGACCCAGCTCCGGTCTCAGCCCCGCCTGTGTGCCAAAGGCAGGTCAGGTGCCACCGCCCTGGGCCCCAGGGTCCTCAGCTGTGAACGGGGAGATCAGCGTGCCTGTCTCCCAGTGAGGCAGCGCAAACTCCAGTGTGGGGCCCGGCGTCGTAAATGTTTAATGAGAGGTAATTGCTATTTTTACAGGGCCGAGAGCCAGTACATACTGAGCCTCAGAGCAAAGTCTTAAAACTTGTTTCAGCCACAAAAAAACCCAGCAAATACTGAAAACTCTTTCCTTGTTTGAACAAGTGGGATTTGAATTCACCCAAAGAACTTGCTGCAAGTGTGGTGACTGTACAAAGGAGCCCACAGGCGAGCTTATCTTCCCAGCAGTGGTGCTTGGATAAGGGGCCTCAAAACCCTTGGAGGGACAGGCCGAAGGTCCTGAGATCACCCGGGGTGGTTTCGTGTGGCTTCTGAACACTCCTTGCCTCCTTTTGACTCAGAATAAATCCTCTGTGTCCTGCATGTCTGTATTCCAAGGGGTTTGACTCTTTTTAGTGCCTCCAGGCTCTGGGTACCCATGGGAATCTTAGGGCTGGTGAGCATCAAACCACAGCCCAGTTATCCTCTCCCTCTCACCAAGTGTGGGGCCAGAGATGGATTTCTTTTTTTTTTTAATGAAGAGTTTTGTCTTTATTAAGTTATGCATTTTTTGTATTTGCATATTTCTGGGTTTTTTTTTTTAAATTGAAGTATAGTTGATATACAATGTTGTATTAGTCTCTGGTGTACAGCAAAGTGATTCAGCCATATGTAGATTACATTCTTTTACATATTCTTTTTCACTATAGTTTATTACAGAATATTGAATACAGTTAGTTCCTTGTGCTTTACAGTAGGACCTTGTTATTTATCTATTTCATATATAGTAGTTTGTATCTGCTAATCCCAAACTCCTAATTTATCCCTCCCCCACCCCCTTCCCCTTTTGGTAACCCGAAGTCTGTTTTCTACGTCTGTGAGTCTGTTTCTGTTTCATAAATAAGTTCATCTGTGTCATATTTAAGCTTCTACCCCCCAGTGATACTGTATAGGATTTGTCTTTCTCTGTCTGCCTAACTCAGTATGATCATCTCTAGGTCTATCCATGTTGCTGCAAATTGCATTATTTCATTCTTTTTATGGCTGAGTAGTATTCCACTGTGTGTGTGTGTGTGTGTGTGTGTGTGTGTGTGTGTGTGTGTGTGTGTGTGTGTGCGTGCACGCGCACGTGCCACAACTATACCACAACTTTATCCAGTTGTCAGTTGTTGGACATTTAGATTGTTTCCATGTCTTGGCTGTTGTAAATAGTGCTGCTATGAACATTAGGCTGCATGTGTCTTTTCAAATTAGACTTTTATCTGGATGTATGCCCAGAAGTGGGATTGCTGGATCATAGGGTAAGCATATTTTCAGTTTTTTAAGGAACCTTCATACTGTTCTCCATAGTGGCTGCACCAATTTACATTCCCATCAACAGTGTAGGAGGGTTCTTTTTTCTATGCACCTTCTCCAGCATTTGTTATTTGTAGACTTTTTAATGATGGTTATTCTGAACAGTATGAGGTGGTGCCTCACCATAGTTTTGATTTGCATTTCTCTAATAATTAGCAATGTTGAACATCTCTTTATGTGCCTGCTTATCGGCCATTTGTATGTGTTTTTTGGAGAAATATCTATTTAGGTCTTCAGTCCATTTTTTTGATTTGTTATTTGTTTTTTTGTTATTGAGATGTATGAGCTGTTTGTATATTTTGGAAATTAAGCCCTTGTTGGTTTCATCCTTTGCAAATATTTTGTCCCATTCTGTAGGTTGTCTTTTCATTTTGTTTATGGTTTCCTTTGCTGTGCAAAAGCTTATAAATTTGATTAGGTCCCATTTGTTTATTTTTGCTTTCATTTCTATTTATTCTATTTATTTTTTATTGGGAGACTAACCTAGGAAAACACTGGTAGGATTTATGTCAGAGAATGCTTTGCCCAAGTTCTCAGAGATGAGTTTATTGCTGACAGATATATAGCTCCCTCATTCCCATTAAGGGACGTGTTTTCAGGGACACACATTTAAAAACCAGTTAGTTTAATGATACATACATCACGTGTAAAATTATGAAATATTCCATACATACAACAGGATTATATATAATGCAGAAAGGTATAAAGAAATCACAAAGTGAACACCTGTGTAGTCACCGTCCAGACTGAGAAGGATTGTCACCAATGCCATGATGCATTATGTCCAGTCCCCCCAGTTTGCATCTCAGCCCACTGAACCCCATCCACTCCCACTGGGGGAAAAACCACAGTACTGAACTGGGTGTTTATCCATTTCCTTCTCTTTCCTACAGGTTTGCCATGTATCAGTGTACCTCCAAAACTGTTATTCGATGTTGGATGTTTAGGACTTTATATAAAAGGAGCCCCCAGTATGTTGTCTCCCTGCAACTTGCTTTTTTTGCCTCACATTTTGGGAGATTCATCCACAGTACTGCGAACAGCTGTGGTTTGCCCATTCTTATTGCTGGGTAATGTTCCATCATATGAACAGACCAATACATATTTATTTCTTTTCCCATTTGGAGGAACCGACAGGGGTTTCCTGTTAGTACCTAGGTTGTTTCCATGATTTTGCAATATAAACAGTGCTTCTGTAAACATTCCTGTAGAAGTTTCTGGGCACCTTGCAAGAATTCTAGGTACATCCTTGGGAGTGAAATTCCAGGGTGAAAGTTTTACACATCTTCAACATCACCGCAGAACACCAAACCGTTTTTCAATGTGGTTGTACTAATTGCCTGCCTCCTCCTTTACCTCCCCCCTTTCCCTCCAGCTGACTCAATTTTGGTCATACATGGTACTGAGCAGCTTTAATTTTTAATCAGTCTGGTTTGGTGTTTGTTTTTTTTGTGTGTAGTAAAATATACATTACATAAAATTTACCATTTTTCATGATGACTTCTACCTTTGAAAAAAAGTAAAAATTCACCATCTTAACCATTTTTAGGTGCACAGTTCACCGGCAGTAAGCACATTCACACTGTTGTGCAGCCATCACCGCCATCATCTCCAGAACTTTCCATCTTCCCCAACTGAAACTCAGTCCCCAGTAAACAGTAACTCCCCATTTGCCAACCGCAGCCCCTGCCACACTCCGCTCTGCTTTCTGCCTCTGTGACCTTGACCCCTCCAGGGACCTCATGTGAGTGGATCAGACAGTGTTTGTCTTTCTGTATCTGGCTTATTTCACTCAGCATCATGTCCTCAAGCTCCCTCCATGCCGAAGCACTCAGTTTTAATTTGGGCTCCACGTCCTACAGCGATGTGTGTCTGTGCGTTTTCAGAAGGGGTTGGTTAGAGGACCTGCCCCACAGGAGCTGTGCAACCTGTCTCTGTGTGGCTCTTGTGCACTCATCTGGTGCTGAAGCTTGCAGACCACAGGGGATGATGGCATGTTACTCTGCTCAGGATGCTGCAACAAAACCCCACAGTCTGGGCTGGTTAGACAGGAGACATTTATTTTCTCACAGTTCTGGAGGCTGGAGGCCCAAGATCAGGATGCCTGGCTGTTGGGGTCCTGGTGAGGGCTCTCTTCCTGGCTTGCAGACAAGTCCTCACGTGGCCTGTCCTCAATGCATGCACGCTGAGAGAGAGAGAAACAGACAGACATAGACACATACAGACAGAGAGATCGAATCTTCTTTCTGTAAGGCCAGCAGTCCTGTCAATCACCAATCTACCCTTGATCTCATTAAACCCTGATTAAGTCCTGTCTCCAAATACAGTCACATTGGGGTTAGGGCTTCATCAAATGAATTTGGGGTGCATGGTTCAGTCCACAAGCGGAGTAACTGGGGGGGGCAAGGACAAGCTGGAGCCCTTACAGGTGAGCTGGAGCCCACAAGGTCGGACTGTTGCCCTAACCTTGACCAAGTTGTCCTGCAGAGGCTGGGGTGGGGTTCATCACAGAGCAAAACACACACAGCCTTGAGTCACAGAAGCCGGAGGATCAGGGGAAAGGACCTGGCCACTGCCTTGAGCAGTGAGTGCCTTGAGTGGTGAGCCAGCTGAGCAGTAACGAGTATGGAGCAAACACTGGCCCTGATTCACTTCTGTCCGCCAAGCCTCCCAAGGGCTCATGGCCCAACCTAACCAGAAACACACATGAAAGGAATTCTAGTGAGACTGTCCCTTTACAAAGCCACTCCGTCATCTAAACATTCTAGTCCTTTATTTTCACATGTGATCTTTAATTTACCCAAACTGATTTGCGTATTTCACATGATACAGGATTCTAACGTCACCTTTTTCCTTCTGGGTAATGAGATTTCCCATTAGACGTCTCCGCGGGCCTGTATGCCCCTGAAACATTTCGTGCTTCCGTACGGAGATGGCTCTGTGTCCAGGCTCTCTGTCTCTTCCCATTCACTGTTTCCTCTTCTCCCTACATTAATACCCCGATCAGCTTTCTGCCATAAAGTCGGGAGGCTCAGTCTCCTTCATTCGGTCTTCCAAGTGGGACAGTTTATTAATTTAGCCAAACCAGCTTCCTTTTACATACGTCCATTCTACATGGGTCTCATAAATTGTATATTTCAGTCTTTAAATATTAGACAATCTGATAATCTATATCTTTCAAAAAATCTATTCATATTATCTGGACAGTGTGGAGTATTTACATGTGTTATGAATTACATTCCACTACACAGTCTAAGAGTTTGCTTCTGCCGTGTGCCTGGGACATCACCAGTCTGGGACCACTTTAGATTAAACTCTTGACTTGATGTTCCTCTGACTACAGAGATAGTGGGGATTCAGGTGCAAAACTTAAATTCTCATAAGAGGGCTTGTGGTAGTTATAAATTCTCAGGAGAGTGTTAGTGCTGCTCCACTGAGAGCTGAGACTAAGAAATGGAAGTGTTTACTGGTCATCACCCATCAGTGGGATAGATACATTCTTAAAAAATCGTCTTCTTTTTGAGGGCAGGGCTTTTTGGTGCTGACTTGGTGCTGTGGTGCCAGAACAAGTCCCCCCTCCCCCCGCCCTGCTGAGGACTGTGACGTCGTCATTCACCCTCACCCTCTGCAAGACAGAGGTGGCTGGATGATTTCAGGATCTCACAGCCACCCTGACTTCCCCACACGGGAGCTCCCGCTTCACTTTTGTGTCTGAGGATTTGCCAAGTTTTCTTGCAAAATCATCTGTAACTTTAAAAGATTTTCAACAGTATATATTCTATCAAGTCCTGTTGGCTGTTTCCTAGTGTGGACAGTATCTCAGGATGTCTAGTCTGCCCTATGGCTATGAGAAGAACTCTGTTGCTTGTTGTTTTTTTTTTAATATCTAATAATACTGTTCTGTTTTCACTGTATTACAGCTACTCCCCTTGGTCAATAATTCTGATTTCCACTTGTATTCATGAAAGAAGTGGGAAAGGGGGCTTACTTCAGAGTTGGTTTGAGTCAGTGGTTGGATGATGTCATCAAGAGCTGGGTTCCCTGTCATCACTATGCTACAGGTTTTGACGGAGGAGCCATCTTTATCCCGGTACTCGCTGCCTGGTGATGGGAAGATGGCTAGCAACATTTCTGAGATGACTGGCTGCTTCTTTCTCCCAGCACAAGGAGGAGGGTCTCTGGAAGCTCCCATAGAAGAGTGAAAATACACCATCCTCCCCACCCCGACCCCACGCCAGGAAACCTCTCTTCCAGGTCTCACTGGCCAAAAGCGGGTTGTGTGTTTATCCCTGAAGCAAGAATCCTGGTAGGCAATGGGCTTAAGCTGCTGAACCAGACACTGGCCACAGGCCTGCTGCTAGCACCGGGATGGAGCTGGCTCCCCAAGTCGGTGATCTACTCCTGGGAGACGTGTATACCTCCAAAAAGTTCCAGAAAGTTGCAAAGAGAAGGGGATGTGAATAGTGAGAGAACGGCCACAAGAGGGATGAAGGTGCGGACACATATACAGCCTGGTGGACAGGTGGACACTGGTGTTCTGTGGAGCAATGGTGTCATTTGGAGGGCTCCAAACATGCTACTCAAAACATAAATGAGTCACTACCAAAGACCCCCTGACCTGACCTATCTGCAGGAGACAGTCCTCAAGGGTCTTCTGCTTGGACAAACTTGACACCAGTGAAGGATGAGAGATGAGAAGGACTGGGGCATGTGCCGGAATGTCCCCTGTGGTGGATCAAAGGGTGGGAGCCAAAGGAAAGGATGCGAAGAACTTACTAGGTAAGTCCAGCTCCCAGGACACCTGCTCAGGAAGGAGCGCTGAGCCGATGCAGCAGGTGATTTGGAATGAATTCAGCTTCCTTTCTCTTCTAAAGCAATCCGCCTTAATTTACATATTGCAAACAGCATTGGAAAGAGCCTCGTAAGGATGATGGAAAAGCCATGCCTTCTGAACTAAGATTTCTCTCACCCTCTTTCCTCACCCCCTGTTTCTCCTCTTAGGTGGGCGGGAAGACTTCAGCCACTCTTGGGGTTGTTCCCAGGGAGGGGGAGGGGCTTGGGACCTGAGGGCAGAGAGATGCCGCCCCAACGGACTGCGGAGGGTCCTTGGCGCGAAGGGCTCCGTCCTTGGGCTCTACTGCCCGGGCCAGCGGTCCCTGGGCGCAGACTCCTGGGTCCTCGCCTTGGGCACAGAGGCCATGCCGGAGCCAAGACCCCGCCGGCCCATACAAGACTTGATCAGCGCCCCCAGGATCCCTCTCCTGAATCCAAACTCGACTCCTCGGGCCGCGAAGCGCCGCGACCTGCTCGGCCAGGGAGGAGTACGGCGGGAAATGCCCTCCTCCCCAACCCAAAACTGCCTGCCGGGGACGGAAGCGTCCTCGGAACTCCCTCTGGGTCTGGCCAAGGTCCCGGCCCGGGCTTTCCCTGGGGGAAACTCCTCCTCCCGCAGCCCCCTCCCCCGCCCCGATCCGCCCCGCCTGGGACAGCCGTTCCCGTCCGTCCCCTCCCCCTGCCCGAGGTGACCCGGGACCGGCGCTTGGGGGTGTCTCCCTGGGTATACTCGGACACCGCCTCCCGGGATTAAAGCGAGAGCCGGGGAGGATCGGGGACTCGGCGCTGGGCAGAGGAAGACGCGAACCCGGGGGGAGGCGGAGGAGGAGGAAGGGTGAGGGGCAGGGAGCGCCGCGCCCCGGAGCTCCGCAGGTAAGCGGCACTCGCGGTGGGTTCCCTGCGCAGGGCTGGGGGCAGGGAGGGGGTCCCGGGAGCAAGGGAGAACCTGGGCGCCAGGGAGCGACCTAGCCGCCGCCCCGCGCTGGGTGGGAGTAGCAGCAGGTGAAGCCAGGTGTGAGCAGCTCCGGCCCTGCAGGCGCGTCCTCCCACCAGCCGGCGCGCGGGGCCGAGCCGGGCAAGAAGACGTCCGTGGGGCCTGGAGGGTTCCGCGCGCCTGGGAACCCCTTGGCGCGTCGGTCAGTGGCCTCTGGCTGACACGTTGGCATCGCTTGCCTCGGGCAGGCTGCCCAGCGGGTCCTTAGCCAACTGGTCGGAGAAGAGAGTGCCTCCGGGTCCCTCAGGGTGGGTCCCCTCGGCGGGACCCGACTTAGCTCCACCTGCTTCTGCGGAATCGGGGATGCGCCTTTTCCCCTGGGGACGAGTTAGAGGGGGAATTGTCGATTCGCTTCTTTGTTTCGGGAAAATCTCTGCAGTCCCGGAGTGCTACCTGAACTCCTTCTGCTTCTTGGTTCCCTCCCGAAGTGGGGAGAAACTGGAAACTCGCTGAGATGCTGGGAGCGATACGGGCGGCGCGGCGGGGACGGCGGGGACAGGCCCGAGGGACTCGGGGCGAGGTGCGAACCGCTCAGCGGCCCCGGGGAGGGACTGCCCACGGCCCGGGCCCCGTTGCCGCGACCCGGAGGCGATGATCAGAGCTGGGCCACCTGGGCAGCGGGCACCTGCGGGTGCATCCCCGGCCTGGAGGGGTGGTCTTGATCCCAAGGCGCGCACTTCCTGCCAGGGACGAGGCCGGGCACCCGGGCGCTGCGGTCCACCGCAAGCCGTCCGGCAGGACGCGGGATGGTGGACTGGCAGCCGAGCGCACCAGCCTGTCAGTGGGCGCCCTGCCCGCGGCTGCACGGGCCTTGCTGAAGAATTGCCTTATGGCCCCAAATTTCGTGCTTCCACTCCCCAGGGGGCCTGGTTGCTGGTGGCAAACGACATTGGCTGGAGCCCTGGCATTTTCGTGCATGGAGCCTTGAGCCCATGCGGCCAAGGGCCCGCCTCGCTGGAGGGCACAGAACGGTGATTCTGAATCAAGATTACTGCCTCTGAGGCACAGGCCGCGCTGGCGAGCCTGGTCAGGTGGAATCCTAGTGGATCGCTTGAGAGGGAAATGATAGCGACCCGAGGTCCGCCTGGTGGGCAGGGGTCACCCAGGGCTCGGCCTCCAGGCTTCGAATCCCCAACCTCCATTCAAACAGGCGCGGTAGCCTCGGGGCTCAGGAAGGAAGGAGGCACACAGGTGAAGCGCTGATTCCCTGCACTCCTGTAGTGAGCCACCCGAATAATGGAAAATTACAAAGGCTGCTAAGGAGAGTTCCAAGGTGTTTAGAAAACCTGAATTGAGAGGAGGGTTGTTGACTTAGCCTGGGAGGTCGCGGAAGGTTCTCCAGGAAGTGAGGCTGGCGCCAACGTCTCCCGGAGAAGGGGTGGCGACTGGACGCGTGGGCAGTGCTTACCAAGGACAAGGAGCCTGGGGGAACCAGCGCTGCTGCAGGAGAGGGGGGTCTGGTAGGCCAGGTGGGGGGGAGCCCCCAGGGAGTCACTGGAGGGGCACTCTTAGCTTCCTCAGCTTTATCATGTGGCGCCTGCCTGTGTCCCCCAACCCCACCGACCTTTACTGGACCAGTGAGGTCAGAATGAAAGGTCCCGGCGCCATTTCTAGGGCCTAGGGGAGTGCTTGGAGCTTGGCCCCTTGGTGCTCTGGGCTGCTCCACCCTGGCTCAGTCACCTTACTTGTAGGAGACACTTTGGCCACACTGGTACCATCATGATACCAGTGGATCGGCACTTTCTTCCAGGCAGGCATCATTCCAAGCTCTGTAGAATGGATTTAACTCAGTTGTGTGGAAATTGAGGCAGAGAGCTGAAATAACTTGCCCTATGTCCCGAGGCCTGTAGGGAGAACTGGGGATGAAGGCTGGTCATCTGGTTCCAGGGAAGCTGAGTGAGGCCTGGACTCCTCATGTGGTCGGGGCTTGTTCCCAGACAGGGCTGGTTTCCCCATCATCCAAGAGCAGGGGCCCCCTTGGGCTCCGATCTGCCCCCTTCCGGTGAGACCTGGGCGGGAGAGCAGGGGATGCTTCACTGGGGCAGTGCAGAGAGCTAACCTCCCAGGTGGTGGGGCTGCAGGTGAAAATGTCCTTTAGGCGAGGAAGCGCAGAGACACGAACGCTAAGTGGGTAGTGATGGTCATCATTCTGTAAGTGGCTGACCACTGCTCTGGGCCCAGCCGGGGGTGGGGGTCAACCAGGAAGTACAAAAGTGAGAGCGGTGGCTCTCAGCCTTTTCCACCTAAACCTGTGGTGGGAGTCCCAGGGGCTTTGCTAGCATTTGGGGTCATGGCCCTGCATCAGCCTCTGATGGAATAGGAAATCTCATTTTCTGAGCCTTCCAGAGAATTCCAGGTTTGGGAACCAGGGGTCAAGTCTGAGCCTTGGGCATGGACGTAGAGAGGAAAGGCGACTGGGTCAACTTAGAGCCTGGTCAGCTTTGCTTACTTAAGGTGTGGACGCTGGCCCTGCTGGTGCGGAGGGTGGAGGAGGGGCACGCCAGGCCCCAGGTGCTCTTCCGCCTCTGCTGTTTTCACAGCTCTGGGTCTCCTGGGGTGGTCCTGCTTCCCACAGCTGCTCTTCCTGGCCCCTCCTTTACTTTTCAGGGGCCCTGCCGTTGGGTCTGCCCCAGGATGAGTTGAGTGGCCTCTGGGGATGGGGTGCACGCACGGGTGTCACATGCCTGAGTGCTGAGGTCTGAGTCGGGCCAGCCGGCCTTAGTGAGTCCCTTGCTAGCTGGGTGTTGGGGAGCATTGGCTCGCAAGTCCCCAGGGCTGCAGGCCTGGGTGTAGGGGAGGGGACTCCTGGTGCCCCCGTGCCCTTGACCATCCTGGTTCCAGATCCACGTGGAGTCCTGGGGAGTAGCCAATGGCTCAGCTGATCATGCAGGCAGTTCTGGGGGACACACTAGAGGCAGAGCTTGAGGTCAGGAAGGAAGGGTATATGACCTGAGACTTGGTTTGCCCCGGCCACTGGACAGAGGTCAGGCGAAGAGGATTGGGAGTGTGGAAATGTCGTGGGCAGCCTAAGAGGCACCGAGGGAGAATGGCAAACCCTGATTTTCTGATGGAGGTGTGGGCAGTTCCTTGGACTGTAAACACTGTGGAATTTGAAGAAGGAAGGTGACTTAAGCATGCTTTTTCTCTTGTTAGAGGTGAGGAAGGAAGGAAGGACTTGCTGTATAGGTGGAAACTCCAGGCATTTCGTTTGTGTGTACAGAGTTAAGCCATCAGGCATTGGTGTGGGGAGTTGGAGGTGCAGGAGGGGGTGAGGATGCAGAAATGCGATAAGAAAGCACGAAATGTTTGAAGGCACCAGGTGAAGCCTGGAAGCTGAGGCAGGGTCAGGCTGGATGGGGAGCTCAGTCAAGGAGGACTGGGAAGAGGGGCTGTGGCGAGCCAGTGGACATTTGTTAGGAAAATATTTTCTAGTGACTCTGAATTGGCAGATGAAACTAAGGCCCGGTGTTAATGATCGCTTGCTGGTGCGTGGCCCGGCGTCAGAATCCCTTTAAGGCCCTTGCTTTCTGAGGGCCTTCCCGGCAGCGCGCACACCTGGCCTCATTTGAGACTGGATCTGAACCCCGGACGTGTGGAGTTCATTCTTCAAGTTCTAAATCACAGGGAATAAAGGAACATCATGTCTGGCCTCGCAGCTCAAGCCCAGTTTGGTTCTAGAATGTGTTTGAGAAACGATCTTCCAGGCCTGGAGCAAACTTTTCTTGGTTTGAGGAACTCTGTTTCTTCCAAAGCAACCCAGTCAATATTGAAACATTCTCATTGTTGGAAACTTGGTTTCCCTGGATTGAGCTAAACCTGCCTTTCTGATATCGCTGACCATTTTGATGCTGGATTCAGAGTCTGCTTTCCACATGACAGTCCCTTAGCTGCCATCAGTATCTCATTACTGAGGGCTGCCGTGTGTTGGGGTCGGTGCTAGGACACTCACACACTTATCTGTTACGTCTATTTCACAGACTGACCTGGGCAGGTTCTTCCAACCTTAGACAGTGGCCTTTGCACATTGTCCCTCCTGGAGGGACCGGGCCCCTCTCCAGCCCACCTGTCATGGCAGCATGCAGTCAGTTTTGTGCACCAGACCTGTGAGGTTACCCACATCCTCAATTTGGAGGCTGTTTTTTTTTTTGGTGTTTTTTTTTTTTTTTTTCAGGTGCAGGCTTTCCAGCTCTCTCTCTCTTAAATTTCATCTTACTCATTTGGCCTTTGGGATACCTAAAAAAAAAAAAAAAAAGGAAGACTTTCTTTGTATGGTACAAAGCTAGATTTTAAAAAAAACAAAGGACCAGACCCAATTCCTGCCCTAAAAAGTTTGCAATCTCGTTTGGACAATGAGGCATTCATAGAAAAAGAGACCTGGATGAGGCAGGCAGGGCCTCTCCTGAGCTGGCGTGCCCGCCCCACTACCCTGTGCCGGTCGCTGCGCATGCCATTTGTCTGATCGCCTTAGCCTTGTTTATATTGAACTCTTCCTTAAACCCACCACTGTCTGTTAGCTTTCCTCTAGCAGTGCATTTTATCCCCAACAGTCGAGAGCATCTTTACGTATAATGTGATTTTATGCAGTGGTTAAGGCATCAGTGATCTGCTGATCATCCATCTGCTCATTGGGTAGGGAGTGTCTGTTGCTCCTGCTTGCTGTGGAGTTTGAAGAAGGGGTACCGAATCTGAGGTCAAGGAAGTGCGGTGGAGGGGCTTACAGCCCATCACACCTCATCATACTGCCAGCATCTCAAGGCACCTGGAGGGCTCAACTCAGGAGCATGTGCATGAATGGCGGTGTGTGGAGAAGTCAGTGGAGCCTTCATTATAGGGGAAATTCCTACCCCTGATGTGAGTCAGTGTCTATGAGATTGACCTCATTTGTGTTGGTTTAGTAGTTTTCAAAATAAGCCTCCAGTGTGTTCTGAGATCAGAGGAGCGATAGCGCAAGAAGAGACTCCTCTGATTTGGAAATAGTTTCATTACATCAAGGGGTGCAGGAAGGAGGGATGGCCGGCAGGTGACTCGAGGCATGAGTCAGCTCCCCCGAAGGAAAGCCAGAGTGGACAAGACAGCCGTGTTCCGTTGTGTGACTCGAGTGGACGGCGTTGGAGCAGGGCCTCCCCCCGAACAGGGAGGGGGCGGGGCTTCGGCTCGTGTTCTCTCTGTCACTTCAAGGAGAGGTGCGCCATTAAGACTGGCTTTCATGAATCAAGGGCAATCACCTGTATCCTTTAACAGATGGGACAGAACATTCGAGAAACAGTGTTGTCTCTCACCATCCAGGTTGTCTTGCCCCTTTCAGGGACCAGTTAAAGAGACGTGCTGCCTTTTGTGGGCCTGGAATGGCTGGTTTTGAAGATGAGCGGCACAGAACGTGCTCTCCTGGTCTCCTTGGACAGCGGGGCGTCTCCCGTCGGATCCAGTTCCCAAGGGAGACGCTTCTCCCTTCTTTCCTCTTTGGCCACTGGGAATCAGAGGCAGCACGACTCTCACCTTCTCTCCCAAAGTCCGTGGTGGCGGGTCTGGGCGTGGCTGGTGCTCTGGTTCAAAGGCTCTATGGGCTGTGGGGTCGCTGGATGAGATAGGATTGTGCTGCGATTATTGCTGGCTCCTGGGCTTATACTGGGCCATTCATGGCCATGGCCCCCTGGTGCCCCTTCCTCTCCTGGCTTCCTGGTCTCTCGCTGTTAGGGATCTTGAATGAACAGAAAGCGTGGATTTCAAGCACTGATTCATTCCTCCCTTCAGAGGGCTCTTAAACTGGGAAAGCAGCCAGTGGTATCGAATTTTCATTTCCTGAAACTTCAACCAAACCTATAACTGGTGAGATAGCTCAGGGGCACAGGGAGCTACCGCCTGAGGGCAGAGAAAGCAGCGGGTGAGAGTGCCCACCAGGGCGGGTCTCCCTTGAAACTGATCTGAGGAAGGTGGGACTTTTCTGCTTAGACTAGAGGATTGCGCTGCTGTCAAGTCTCAGGACCCTCTCTTTTTACAGAGCAGACGTGGGAAAGGTTATTAATATGCGATAATCACGTCCACTTACAGGCTGAAATGTCATGTATGTTCTAAATTGTGATCTCTTCCTCCTGTACACAGGTCAGGTTTCTTTCCTCATACCCAGAAGGTGTTGACTCTTTTTTCTAGTCTTAAAAAAAATCTCAAAGCTATCAGTACGAACTGGTCTTTTTATCTTTATTTGAAGAGTTAATAAATGAGCTGGTGCATTTTTCTTGTGACTTGTTCAACAAGGTCTCCCAAGATTAAACAGCCATACTCAATATTTTTATTTATAGCAAGTTGATGTTGGTTTGTTTTTTTTTAAAGTGCAATGAGTCAAATAATAACTTTGCTTGGGAGGCAGAGGGGCAGAGCCGGCTGGCACCGGCTCTGCAGCGTTTGGGCTCCACTGGGTTTTCAGAGCTGGCGGATTTTGTGTCGACATCTCAGGATCACTTTCCAGATGCAAATCTTAGAATCTGCAAATGCTCCAAATGAGGCCCACCCTGCCTCTGTGGGCTCTTCAACATGTACCAGCTTTGCAATCACTTTTATTTAGCGAAAACATATGGAGCCCTGATTGTGTCCCAGGCACTCAGAACTTCACTGTCAGCTCGTTTTGCTTCCCTGATGACCCTAGAGCGGCTGCCAGTGTCAGCCTCCTTTGCACGGGAGGACACCGAGGCTCGGAAGCCCCATCTGACCTGCCCAGGTCGCAGCCAGCCAGTGCCTGAGCGGGGTCTGGACCCGGGGTCTGGTCCCCGAGGTCGAGGCTGCCGCGCTGCCCCCGGCTGTTTGAGCACCTGCTGTGTGCCGGGCACCTTGCGGGGAGAACCTTCACGCCTGATCTGGCCGGCCTTGAGGCCTCGAAGCCTCGAAGCTCAGAGCTTTCTTCTCTCTGGGGACGCGGCCCTGGGGGCACGTGATGGCAAAGGCCGTTTCCTGGAGCCTGCTTGGTCATTTCAAGGCAGCCGGGAGCAGAGGACAAAAGCTGTCCCTCGCTCGTGACGGGAGAGTGACGTCGGACGGGCTTTACTATGAGGCCCCTCATGCCGAGGTCTTCCTAGCTACTGCTGTTAGCTGTTCACAGACGTCGGCAAACGAGGTGACCGGAGCTTTCTTGTCACTACCGATAACCTTAGAAACCACCAAAATGCTTAGTTCTGAATTTCTTTCTTTTCTGGGTTTGGGGTAGGAAGTGGAGTAGCCAGTGGATGTGAATGTGTTTTAAGAAAACTTTTTTTTAACATAACGTGTTTATTAACATCGAGGGGATTCCATACGGCTTCTCTGAAAAGTCAGGCGTGCCCTCCACCTGGGACTAAGCCCTACACCGCCCGCCCCACGGTGGGGTGGCGGCTGCTCCCTGGGCCCAAGGATGCTCCGTGGGGACGAGCCACAGCCCCGGCGTGCGAGGCATCTGCCTGCACCCTCGCGCTAAATCTCCACCTGGGCAAGCCAGTGTGATGTTACATCCACCTCTGTCCAAGCTTCCAAGAGCTCACCTGCCCAATGACTCCTCGGACGTAGCACTGCCGGGAGTTGACCCTGGGGCTTTGCCCTCCCCTCCCTGCTGCCAGACTCAATGTCCTCTCAGTCCTTGTGCGTGTATGCCTTCCCCGGATGCTCCTTTGGGTGGAGGTGACGTTGGGGAAGTCTGGGCTTCCCGGTGAGGCCGGCTCAGTGCAGCAGGCTCTTGACTTAAGGACCAAGCAACTGGGTCCCCGTCTTTTTCAGGCGGAGCAGCTGCGGCAGGAAGAGGTGGTGAGGTGAAGGTTAAGGTGACCGCACGAGGCCGCCGTGGTTCTGGAGAGAGGTAACCCTCGCCCAGACGTCCAGTCCTTTCCTGATTCATCTTCCGCACACTCGCCGGCATGGAAGTAATAGTCTTGCCCTTCCATCTTCTAGGTCACCTTGAACGTTCCAAATACCTGCCTTCCCCTGATGCTGCTGATAAAGTCAGGATGGCTCTAAACTCAGTAAGTGTTTAATTATTAGCTTCCTGGCCTTTCCTCTGCTCCCTGTTCCTTCTGTTGCTTCCAGCGATGTGTGGGGGTCAGCATTTTAAGAGCTGCTTGCAGGGAATGCCTGTGCTCCAAGGATGCTCTGAAGGCATTCTTGGGGTTGGGGCTGAGCAGGAAGGGGTGGGAGGGGAAGCCATGTGGCAGTTGGACAGATGGGGGTCTTGGAGCTGCTGGGTGGGGTGGGTGATGTGATCTCCCAGGGCCTCTTCTCTTCCACTCTGAGTGAGGGTGGGGCAGGGGTCAGGGGTGGGGCAGGGGACAGAGAGAGGCAGAGGGAGTGAGTCCCCTGGAGGAAAGTGTGCGGGATCCCCCGGCCAGCAGACCACAGTGTGGCCTTGCTTCCAGGTGGGCTGGGACAGGCCACGGTTGAGTCGGACACTGCGCTGACCGCCCCTCAGCCCTCCCTGAGACCCTCCCGCAACACACACTTCGGCGACAAGCGCACTGCCTTTATTCTCCATCATACACACATCACCGACTCACCTTGTACCTGCGAGTGAGCACATTAAATAAAGCATTAATAACAGAAATCTGCGGTTAATAACAAAAGTTTTCCGTATCTTCTGTCTGGAAAACAGATCTTTGATTTCCTCACCCCTGCACCTGGTGGGATTTCTTTTCACTGGATCCTTTTAAAATGTCAAGTCCAGGGCAGAGGCGTTCACAGGGACAAAGCACGGGGCTTGCTGCGACCTTCCCGGGAAGGACAGTGTGTTCTTAGAGGCCAGCGCCTGTGCGGTGGTGGCTGTTGGTGTGTTTTTTGCCTCTGGCACCATCATTTAGATTAGAGATTACATTTCATTTTCCTTTTCTGTTGCTGCTCTGGTTTAGAGTGTAATCTTTGGACTTTTGAAGGAGCCCGTTGGTGAGTTATTAAGCTCCTGTTTGGCTCAGTGGTTTATAACCGCACTCCCTGGAGGCCCCTTTAAAATTCTAAGCACTCCATTGCTTTTAGTCAACAAGAGACAAGGGGCAAAATTAATGGGTGAGAAGTTGTCTTGCACAGGGACACTCAGATCAGGGGGCAACCGTGGCCTCCCAGAGTGTCCCAGCCAGTGGGCAATCCAGGGGACCTGGGGAGGGCAAGGTCACAGGCTGCTGGGGTCCGGAGGGGCCTCTGGGGGGCGGGGTCTTGAGGGGTAGGTCTGGAGAGGGCAAGTTTTAAGCAAGCAGAGTGGGAGGAGAGGGCTTTCTAAGAAGACAGAAGCCAGTCGAGAATGGAGCTGAGAGTGAGGCTGGCTGGCTCCCTCCACACTTCTGGATGGACACACTGCACCCCAGAAATTCCACTCCCAGGGGCAGAGTTGCTGAGCACACTCTCCACACAGTCGCAACTGCTGTAAGGTTGCTCACAGCAGTGGAGCTGCTAGCAGCCCCACCAACACACACAGAATTGTAAACCGTTCAGGTAGATTTCTTAACCTCTGTCACTCACATTCCTGTCTGCAAAATGGGCATATTGATCACCCCTTAGGGGGTCACGGTGTCATCCTAGGGGCTCTGGTCAGGTTTCAAGGAGACTATGAATGCAGACGCCCCGCAGCAGCAAGCTCTCAAAGGTCAGCGATCACTGTTCTCATTACAATTCTGGTCTTGCTAGTTCGTAACTTTGCAGCCCATTCTCAGGGCGTAGGACATTGACTCACTCTCAGACTTCTATGCATTTTTTCTTGAGTTTGTTACAAAGTCTCAATGTCAATTTAAAAAAATAGTAGACAAACACAAAGCAAAAACTATTGCCAATTAGTTTAAAACGTGCTGGTTAGTTTATTTTAGGTGAGGTCAGTATTTGGCATAATGGAAGATGCCCCCGGGGAATCTGTGGCTCTGTTCCAGGGCCTTGTCTGAGTGCGACGGGCTGTGCAGTCGCCTGCTAGGATAATCAGGGTTTACATCGTTCATCTTTCTCGTTGTTCAGGGATCACCACCAGGAGTCGGACCTTACTATGAAAACCATGGGTACCAACCCGAAAGCTTCTATCCTCTGAAGCCCTCTGCGGCCTCCAGTGCCTACATGGTGTATCCGGCTCAGTATTACCCGCCTGCGGTGCCCCAGTATACCCCGAGGGTTCAGACGCACACTTCGACACCCGTCATCCGCATGCAGCCCAAACCCCCGTCGGAGACAGTGTGCACCTCAAGTAGGTCCCCTTCTGCATGTATTTCCTCTAACGGAACCCGGGCCTTGGGTCTGCCTTCCCCGGGGGGCCCTCTGCTCCCCCTGGCTCTGCTGCCGGCTCTCCTCTGCCTACCGGGCAGGTCTGTCCCAGGATCCTCTCACCTCTCCCCCGCTGCATCAAAGCTGCAGCCCGGGTCTCGCCTCCGGCCTGGGGGACGCCCGGCTGCAGAGACCTTCATCTCCCGTTATTGCTCGTGTGCCAGCTTGGCCAGTACCACCCAGGGGGGGTCTTTCCAGCCAGGTTTCCCTGAACTGCTTTTTGCCAGTTCATCTTGAGCAGATGGTAAGCCCCCAGCACAGGAATAAGCGAGCCAACCTTCCTTCATGGTACTGATCCCTGGACACGTGCTCAATGAGTATTTCGTGTTCGGTGAATGAAGTGGCTGGTGGGGCTGTTGCACAGAAGCAGCCACGACATTTCTCTTGGCTATGAGGATCTTGAGGACAGACCTGAGCGGCCGAGGAGGAGGGCTGAGGGATCAGAGGTCGCGTGTCCTCACCCATCACCTTAATTCCACATCTTTCTTATCTCATTCGTCTGTCTCCTTTCCCTCTGACCCTGTTGCCACGCCCCTCTTTTAGTGCAGGCTCATTTACATGGCAGGAGCCACCCAGGCAGGACTGGCAGAGCGGTAGACCTGCACAGCACACTGGTTCTAGCACAGGGCTAGTGCCGGGGCTCACTCAGTGAACACTTGCATTGATAGGGTTTTTATTTTGTGAGATATGCAATCAGACACACACAGCTCATGCAGTTAAAGATGAATGGCAGGTGGATTTCCACGCCACCATAGCGGCAGTGGGTCATACTCGCGCTCTCTGAAGCCCCAGGCCCCCCCAGACCTCTCCCACACTTCCTGAGCGCCTTCACTCTTGTATTTCTGCCTCCAGCCTGGCCTCTGCCCCCCGATGCTTCACAGGTGGCCCTTCCATCCTTCCTTCTCCCCACTGCTACTCTCTTCCATCCTTGCATTTTCTACCCCTTGAGGGTCCTTCCTCCTTAATCACCCCTGCTCCTTTCCTCTGTGGCTCTCTTTCCCTCCATCAGTTTCTTTCAAATCAAGGAAATGCTCGTCTCTGCACTTATGTCCTTCTGGCAGTGGCTGGGTAGGTTGAGACTAGTGACTCCTAATTGGGGCGATTTTGACCCCTAGGGACATTTGGCAATGTCTGGAGACAGATTTGCTGTTATAAACTTGGGGGAGTGATACTGGCATCTCCTGGGTAGGTACCACTGACACTGCTAAACATCGTAGTGTGTAAGATGCCCCCTGACCAAGAGGGACCCAGCCAAGACGCCAGTGCTGCCAAAGCTGAGGACTTCTGGCCTCGGTCCACCATGAAGGTTGGAGGCAAGCCAGGCCGAGGAGGGTTAAGGATCTCCTGACAGGGGCATCTGCCTCCCCAAGAAAGAATACCAAGGGTGGTCAGAAAAACCAAGGGTCCTCTTGAGGTCAGCATTTTCAAAAGGGGGTGCTCAGACCAGTGACTGTCCAATCCGGGTGCACAAGAGGGTCCCACTTGCCTAATAAGCACATTTCAACTTTTCTGGAGGAAAATGCAGTGATGACAGAGAGTGGGACAGGCATGTATAAATCCCTCATCTGTTGCTTCATAAGGAAAGACTATGAGCCTACATGGATGACTTTGCATGAAAAAACTGTCCTTTAAAAGCTAGCTTAGTGACCACACTTAAACTTTAAAACACTTCATTGACTTCTATAGAAACACATACCTTTTATAAGTGTGATGTTTGATCTTGGAAGTATTTTTTTTAATGAATAGACTATTCTTTAGAGTAGTTTTAGGCTTATAGAACAATTGAGGAGGGAGTTCCCATGAACCCTCTTCTGTCCGCCCCACGTTTCCCTTTGCATCTTGCCTAAATGTGTCACATTTGTTACAATTGATGAACTGATATTGAAACATTGTTATTAACTAAAGTCCATAGCTTTACATTAGGATTACATTCTTTTTGCTGGATATTCTCTAGGTTTTGATGAATGTATAATAATGTGTCCAGGATTACAGTCTCACACAGAGCAGTTTCCCTGCCCAGGAGGTCCTTGGTGTGCTGCCTGCACATCCCTCCCCCCAGCCCTTGGCAACCGCTGGGCTTACTGTCCCCATCGTGTTGCCTTTTCCAGAATGTAGAGTGGGAAGCCTGTAGCCTGTCAGAGCCTTGACAGTATTTTGCAAGTTACTTAAGTGACACAAATTCAAGGGAACTCCATCAGGATTGCAAGGAACATGAAATTTGAGAGTCTGATTTCTAAGAAATTCGACCACTAAATTGTGTCCTCACTTCTTTTCCTCCAGAGACTAAGAAAGTGCTGTGCGTCACCCTTGGCCTGGGGGCCATCCTAGTGGGAGCAGTGCTGGCTGCCGTCCTGCTCTGGAAGTTCAGTAAGTGCTGAGGAGCTGCCCTGAGCCGGAGAGGGCCAGGTCGTGGGGGGCTGGCCCTTCCGCGCCCCTGCTCTCTGGGCTGGGGGACCATCCCACAGTCCCTCTTGAAGTTTCCCACCTCTTGCCTTCTGTTTGGTTACGTGATGCGTGAATAACCTTCCTTGAAAGCAGCCAGTCTGGTCTGTGTGCTTCATTGTAATCTGTGGTTTGTCAAGATCCCATGTGCTTTGTGTGGCATGGACACACGGGAGAAGCGTGTGGCACTTACCCTGTGCTTTGGGGCACTAGGTGGCACCTGGCATTCGTGAGCACGGCTGCCCCACCTGGGGCCACACCTGGTCCCTGTATCTCAGTGTTCAGCGGTGGCTCCCCGGGCCACCTCCTGTAACCCAGTGCAGGTCTCCTCCATCAGCCCGGGGCAGCGTTTGTGGACTGCAGGACTCACCTGTGTGGCAGAGAGGACGGGGGCGCGCTGTCCAGATTCAAGGCTAGGGGTCCTTCCCTCCGCCCGGCAGTAACGGACCCGAGGGGCTCGGCGTTGCTGACGGCCAGCCCCGGTTCCTTTGATATACGCAGTCCATGCAGTCGGCGAGGGCTCATCCTCTTCTTTCAAAACAAAGGGGAGGAGCTGACTTCCTCTCATCACGTGGGCGCTGGGAGGTTTTCTTGGTTTCTCAGCCTGACGGGCACCTCCCTCCCGTTTCTCTGCAAGAGGAGAGCAGGTGCTCGGCGTCCGAGATGGAGTGTGGCTCGTCGGGGACCTGCATCAGCCCCTCTCAGTGGTGCGACGGCGTCCTGCACTGCCCCGGCGGCGAGGACGAGAACCAGTGTGGTGAGTGGGAGAGGGCCGCTCCTCCTGGGCTCCGGGCTCTGGGTGTGTACTGGAGGAGCGGCCCCCAGGCTGGGAGTGATGGTGCAGGGCCCGTGTCCAGCACTGTGATCGCTCCATCACTGCATTCCTATCTGGAGGCTGAGCCGTGCATCTAAGCCAGGTTTTCAGATGAGGAGACAGGCTCAGAGTGGGTGAGCTGCTGCCTGACATCGCACAACCGGGGTCCGGGGAGGGAGAAGACAGCCCAAGGCCAGGCCAGCGTGTGCACCCAGCTGCCACAGGATGTCATCTCTTGGCAGCTAAAGCGAGCAAACTGTTTAAAAGATAAAGTTGGGAGTGCGCTGTGCCTTTTTCTTTAAAAAAAAAATTTTTTACGGTAACTAGGTTTGTTTATTATTTAATGGAGGCACTGGGGATTGAACCGAGGACCTCATGCATGCTAAGCACGCGCTCTACCACTGAGCCACACCCTTCCCACGCCTCGCTATGTGTTTTCTAAACAAGCTGAACTTAAAGCGATCTGTTGTCACAGGTGGGCACCTCTTCTGCTTCTATAATTTTCTATTAATTATTTCAGGGGTGGTAAAGTCCTGCAAAGGGGAAATCGATTCTCTAGTCCGAGGGCTGCGCTAATATCCACCGATGGCCGTACCAGAGCCTGAAGTCTGCTGTGTGCTCTGGGAGCCATTAGCATTTAATGCAGGTGGTGCCAGAGAAAGGCCGTGCTCGTGGGACCTGCAGGAACCTGCAGCTCCCTGCCCCGGGAGTGTTTGCACGTGTCAGTGGCTCACTCACTCCCTAAACTGTCAGCGGAGTGCCTTGCCTTTATTTTGGTGATAATATATTTGTCATCATTTTCTTAAGTAAAGGAGGGAGCTTTTGAGATTGAGCAGATGTGGTTAAGATGTCAGGCGGTTTTCCTGCACACGCGCGTGTGTCAGTAAACTCCAGCCAGACAAACATGTAATGTTCCTTGGAGAGACTTTCTCGCTCTCTTCTTAGTATTGAAGTTGTATTTGTTTAAATACTTTGAGTCCATGTGCTCAAATAGATCAAAATTCAGAAAGTCCCTAAGGGTGTGCAGTGAAAAATCTCATCTCCCCACTTCCCTTACACTCACACACAACACACACACACACACACACAAATGCACTCACATACCATGAGACAATAGAAAATACATGCTGGTCTCCACCCCTACTTCCCGGCCCGGAGCTCCTGGAACCCTGGGAATTCCTAAGTGACAAGAGCACCAGGAGCATCGTTTGTCCCAGCGTCTGGTCCCTTCCTGACACAGGACTCCTGAAACCCTTGTCACTCCCTGGGTGACAGGCGTGTCCTTTGTTCTAACGAGGTGACTGGGTGGCTCCTGGATGGGAGCTGGTCGCCACAAAGAACAAGCCGTGGTTAGAAGCTTAGAACTTGCAGTCCTGCCCCCCCGTTCTCGAGAGGGGACAAGGGCTGGAAAGGGAGTTAATGATTGGCCGCGCCTACGGGATGGAGCCACCACGAAATCCCAGAAGTGCAGGGTGGGGAGCTTCCGGGTTGGTGACCGCGTGAAGGCCTGGGGAGACAGGCGCGCCCAAAGAGGGCGCGAAGCCCCTGCCCCTCCCCACATGCCCGCCACACGCGTCTCTTCCTCTGCAAGTTCATCTCTGTCCTTCCCCATGTTCCTTTATAATAATCTGGTGAACAGAAAGTGAACGGTTTTCCTGAGTCCTGTGAGTCACTCTAGCAAGTTAATCGAAACTTGAGGAGGGGGCCGTGGGACCCTCTGACTTACAGCTGATCATTCAGGGGCACAGGTGACAACCCGGACTTGGGACGGGCATCTGAAGTGGGGAGCAGTCCTATCGGCCTTAACCTGTGGGATCTGATGATCTCACCAGGTAAAGAGTGTCAGAATTGAGTTAAATTGTTGGACACCCACTGGTGTCCCCGAGAATTGCTTGTTACGGGGTAAAAGCCGCCCACGTTTGGTGATCAGAAGTGTCAGGAGGAGAGTGTTCCGCATGAGCAGTGAAGGGACGCACGGGAGACAAGGACTCCAGGAGAATGAAGAGCTGGGTTGTTTTACCATCACACACGTGTGTGCTCACACGCACGCACACACGCCTGTTCACTAACCAGTCATGTTTTTCCCTTGGGGGCAATTAAAAGAGTATCTTGTTTGTGCAGTTTTTGCACCAGAAGTAAATACGTGTTTGCATTCTTGATCTGCTCATTTCCCAATGGTTGTTACCATCCGGCTGATTCCACAGTACTGGCCACACATCCTCAAAGTCATTCTCCGCCCAGACCCCAGCCTCCCGTTTCCCTCCACTGCCCTCCGCTGCCCTCTCCGTGTTCCTTTGCATGGAACACCGAGCAGTTTCATGTGTACAGAAAATCGAGCAGACAGCACAGAGCTCTCTTGTCCCTATTTTTAACATCTTGCATTGAGTGGTTTGTGCGTTGTAAGTGATACATCAGTATCAATACATCCTTTTTTTCTTTTTATTTTTTTAATATTTTATTTATTTTATTAATGTGTTAATTATCTTTTTGTGGGGAGGAGGTAATTAGGTTTATTTATTTTTAGAAGAGGTACTGGGGATTGAACCCAGGACCTTGTGCATGCTAAGCATGTGCTCTACCACTGAGCTATGTGCTCTACCACTGAGCTATGTGCTCTACCACTGAGCTATACCCTCCTCCCTTTTTTCTTTTTTTTAAATTGAAGTATAGTTTACAATGTTGTGTCAGTTTCTTGTGCACAGCATCATGTTTCAGTCATACATATACATACATGTTCGTTTTCATATTCTTTTTCATTATAGGTTACTACAAATTATTGACTATAGATCCCTGTGCTATATAGTAGAAATTCGTTGTTCATTAATTTTATATATAGCAGTTAGTATCTGCAAATCTTGAACTCCCAATTTACCCCTTCCCACCCCCTCCCCCCCAATAACAAGCTTGTTTTCTATGTCTGTAGGTCTGTTTCTGTTTTGTAAACAATTTCATATGTGTCTTATTTTTTAGATTCCACATATAAGTGATTTCATATGGTATTTTTCTTTCTCTTTCTGGCTTGCTTCACTTAGAGTGAGGATCTCTAGGTCCATCCATGTTGCTGCAAATGGCATTATTTCATCCCTTTTTATGGCTGGGTAGTATTCCATTGTATAAATATACCACGGCATCTTTATCCAGTCATCTGTCAATGGACACTTAGGTTGTTTCCATGTCTTGCCTATTGAAAATAGTGCTGCTGTGAACATTGGGGTGCATGTTGATACATTATTACTGACAAAAGTCCTTAGTTTACATTGAGGTTCATTCTTAATATTGTGGACAAATGTCTAATGTACTTAAACTTGGACAGTAGGTTTGGACAGATGTATAAAGACATGCATCCATCATTACAGTATCGTACAGAGTAGGTCCACTGCCCTAAAAGTCCTCTGAGCCCCGCCCATTCACCACCGAGCCCCCAGCCCTGAGTAACACTGATCGTTTTACCGTCTCCATGCTTTTGCCTTTTCCAGAGTCACAGAGTTGGCATCACACAAAGGGTAGCTTTTTCAGATTGGCTTCTTTTACTTAGACACATGCATGTAATGCCTCCATGTGTCTTCATGGTTCGAGGGCTCATTTCTTTTTAGCACTGACTCATAGTACGCTGCCTGTTTACCACTCACGTGGTGTATGGACCCACTCATCATGGAAGTGTTAGGACAGCATCACACCAAGGCCGGTCATCCCGTGGAGGAGTGAGCCCAGACATCAGGCTGGCCGTCCAGGGAGTCGGGGTCACCGAGGGGAGGCGAGAGTGAGCCCGGGGAGCAGCCCGGTCCTCCCCTCACACTTAAGCCCACATGCATCGCCCCCAGCCACAAAGCGGCGTTTTCACGCTGCGACTTCCCAGAGGTCGTGCCACACAGAGCACGTCATTCGGCACCTCGCCGTCTTGTGCACAGTGCCGTCTTCTGGATCGTTCATGTTAACGCAGGGCACGCTGGTTAACCCTCAAGTGTTAACGCAGGACTCCCCTCTGCGAAGAAGACACAAGGTGTTTCCCCCACAGCACGAAGAGTCTCGGAATTCTGCAGGAGGAGGGGGGGGGTGGGCAGGGAGGGGGCTTCAACTATATTTATAATGTTTTATTTCTTTAAACAAAAGAGTTGGGGTTGTTGTGGCAAAATGTTAATGAAGTTAGAGGCAGAGCTTTCCAAAGGACTCAGCACATCCCCGGGAGCTCTCTGTTGGGCCGAAGGGTCAACCTGCTGCTCAGAGTGATTGTCTAAAAGTGTTTTTCAAAGACAAATGAAAAATCCATAAAACCAAACAAAAAAACACTTTTTAAAGCCTCTTCATCTTATTCATTTATTTTCTTAAGAAACAGTTTTATAATACACGCATAATTTGCAGGCCACAAAGCCAACCTTTTACTTAATTAATTTAAGTGAGGTACCACCAGTTACAACGTGTCAATTTCTGGCACACAGCACAAGGTCCCAGTCGTGCATGTGCATACATACGTTCGTTTTCATGTTCTTGTTCATTAAAGGTTATTATAAGATACTGAACATAGTTCCCTGTGCTCTACAGAAGAAACTTCTTAAGCCAATCTTTTAAAAGGCTCAGTCCAGTGGTTTTTTGTTTTTTTTTTTTTTTAAGTAGAGGCACTGGGGAGAGCACCCAGGACCTCGTGCACGCTAAGCACATTCTCTACCACTGAGCTGTCCCCCTCAGGCCAGTGGTTTTTATCTATTCACAGAAACTGGCAGCATCAGCACAATCGTTCTAGCACATTCTCTTCATCTCGTAAGGAAATCTCAAGCTCTCGCCCCCTGACCCACCTCCTGCGTCCCCCTGGGCCCTGAGCAACCACGAGTCTACTTCCTGTCTCGTGCGTGTTCCTGCATGTGGTGTGTGTCAGCGCTCACCCCCTTTCATGGACGAATAATTCATGTTCCATTGTGTGGGCACCATCCTTCGTGCGTACACCTGTTGACGGACATCTGGGCTGTTTCCGCCTGTGGCTGTTGTGAATAACGCGCCCAGGAACATTTGTGTACCATGTTTGTTTTGTCTGAATACTTGTCTTCAGTTGTTGGGTGAAGGGCACTTTTTTTTGCCGGGAAAGGCTGGATTCTCAGCACACCTCATGAGTGTGGTCAGAGCCTCGGGAAGAGGGAGCCCTGCACGCCCCCTCCCGAGCCTCTGTGTCCCCGGGTGGGAGGGGCTCGCCCGTGGCAAGACCATGGTCTGGAGCTCACGAGCATCTCCCTTCCGCAGTGCGCCTCTACGGACCCAACTTCATCCTTCAGGTCTACTCACCTCAGAGGAAGTCCTGGCACCCCGTGTGTCAGGAAGACTGGAGTGAGAGCTTCGGGAGGGCCATGTGCCAGGACCTGGGCTACGGGTGAGTTTGCAGCCCCCCACCTCAGAGGTGGGGCCGTGACGGTGACAGGCATAGAAACGTCAGAAGAAGGACCAGTGCTTCCCTCTGCCCCTCGCTGGCAATGCCAGGCCGCGGACACCACAGACCCTTGTCTCCATCCCACAGCTGCTCCGGGAAGCCAGCAGGGAAGCGTGTACCACACCAGCCCCCTCCACGGCATCTCCCAGCTCTGCCTCCTCCTGGGCCTCCATCCGCCCCGGTTACTCAGGGCTGTCTAGTGCTGTGATCACCAGGGTCCGGGGTGCTGGCCGAGGGCCTTGGGTGGCTCATTTCCTGAGAAGCCTCTGGGCAGAGTTGAGACCTTGACTTCATTTGTCTCCTTGATGGGGGCTGGGGCTGGAGGGCGAGCAGGGAGGGCTGCGGGGGAGGTCAGAAGGAACAGGTCCCACGTGACCTCCCCTGCATGCGTGCAGGAGACGTTGAAGGCTTCTGAACAAGAGACAACTGATCATCAGACTGATGCATAAGAGAATTCACTCCTCATGCAGCCACCAGAGGAGGTGGGAGAGGGAGGTGGGAGGGCCCCTCCCTGGGGTCCCAGTTAGTGGCTCACCGGGGCGTCCCTGCGGATGCCTGGCAGCCGTCTGGCCTCCCAGAGGAAGGCTGTGTGATTTCACTGCCTCCTTTTCTTCCTTGGGGGTGTCCCTGTGTGACTTCTGTGCAATTCTAGGGTATTCCCTGTATGCCAGTTTTCAAAATGAATTACCGCTCCACAAGAAGGCTGGCTTCTTAGTGAAATACTTCAAAATGCCACCCCCCCAAACTGTAGCACAGGGCACCATGGCTGACAGTGAGCCCCCAGCACGGTTCAGAATCTGTGTTCCGTAACAGAGCATTTTCACACGTGTACCTTGGCTCATTCACAAGGCCTCACACACCCTTACCTTCACTGCTTCTTCAGCCTCATCCAGATTAGGCCGGACGCACGACTGCTGGACGACTGTTACCTGACACTTCAGGGTCATCAGCTGGAAGGATGGTTATCAGGCAGTGTCACTTGATTGGAACTTGTGGTTTTGTTTTTCGAAATGCTGAGGTGTTCTTAATCTGAACGTCATGCAAGAGAAGGATTATGACACAGCGTAGGATCTGCGTAGGATTTGCAAATGCTTACAGCAGAACCATTATTTTAAGCAAGATTTTCTGTCTTTTTTAGGAATAGTTTTTATTCTAGCCAAGGAGTAGTGGATGACAGCGGGGCCACAAGCTTTATGAAGCTGAACATCAGTGCCAACAACATCGATCTCTATAAAAAGCTGTACCACAGGTATTTCATTTGGTGGTTTCTCGTTTCCTTCCAAAAGTTTTACAGGTAGAATGAGTGGGAGACATCGGGGGGGTCACTGTCGGAGTTTGATTTCTCTGCTGCAGTTGTGGGTTTGGCGTGGATTCTCAAGGGGAGGATACTGGACTCTGCGCAGGACCCATTGCTCTGGCAGCTCTGGGCTCGTTCTTGGGAAGCGGCTACGTGTATCTGCCATCTTGTTTGTGCCGTCTGCCCTCTGTGGCATTGGGTAACACTGCAAAATTGAGATTCTTCTTCCCTGATTTTCTTGGCTCTCCAGACATTAAAGGAGGACCTTACTATGTGTCTGGATGTGGGTCTAGGAATCCAAAAGAATGTCTCGAGGTCCCAACCCAGGCGACCTACTTACTCATCCTGGTTTGCCCAGGACTCTGCTGGTTTCACACTGGAAATCCTACTTCCGAGGCATGCCCCGAGCCCCAGGCAGCAGGGGCGGTTGGTCCTCAGCCTCAAGGCGTAGCTGTCCGACGGTGCTGTGTGTGTGTGGGTGCGGGGGCTGCTGGAAGTGAGCAGCTGGTCCCTGCAGCGGCCCACACATCCTTCTTCCTGTATCTTTGTTTCCTGTGCCTGGAGGCTGACTAGCAGTGCTGGACGGTTCCCAGTGTGCCCAGTGGGTGGGAATGAACCTAAGCTGGTCCCCTGAGGGATGGTTTAGCTGGTTAGGAGGATGGGGAAGAGGGCTGGGCTTTAACTAGTCGTTTTACGTTGCATATGTTTAAAATGATTGCGGTCTTCTTAGCATCATTACTATTTATTTGAATGGTTTTTTTTTCTTCTGACTTTTCTTCTGTTTACAATGTTGTATTATATCTGAATGTTCTTTAATGTGGAAGATACACAGTGTCCTTTGTGCAGAAGCCTCCCAGGTCTCTTATCACTCGTCCCCAGGTGGCCAGCCAGGCCATCACCTCCCTGCTGGCCAGGTGCCAGTCACTGCATTTAGGGGAGAACGGACTGGTCATGTGTCCCCTCCTTCCCTGTGAGTGGGAGACTGGAAGCAGGTTTGCATTCCTGGCGGCCCAGGCTGAGGTGTCTGGGGACTGACTTCTGCCTGAGGCGCCTGAGCTTGGCCGTCTGCCGGAATGGGACAGGGCGAGCCCAGGAGGAGGGGTGGGCACAGCCAGGTGTGCCCATCAAAACAGCGCCCCATGGTTTGCCCACCCAAGAAGCTAAACACAGCTGCCCGGGCTCTTTTTAAATGCCGAGTGTCTCTTTGTCCTCCTGGTTCCGTGGAATCGGGGCTGAGCAGGGGCAGGAAATCTACCACCTCTCGGTTAAGAGCCTTGGAAACTCTCCGGGTAGCTGTAGGGTTTGGAGGAAAGAAGAGAAAGTCATTGGCAGCTGGTGTTCTGGGTGCGGGGCAGGGGTGGGAGGACTTCCTTCCTCTTGGCTTTCAGAAGTTGCTCATTATTACCTGAGTCTCGGGCTCTTGGTGGGGTTTCTCCAAATGGCTGCTTTGTGCCCTGATGCTGGTGGCTGGACAGTGTGCCTCCTTGTGGAGGAGAATGGTCCTTAGAAAACATCTCTTAATGGCAGTGTGTCTTCTCTTGGCATCCCAAAACCTCTCAGCCAGAGACCACCAGGACACGCTGTGTCCTGGAGTCAAGGGTGTCTCAGTGGGACGGTGCTGGAAAGAACTTATTATAGGACATAGGCTTGTGTTGGGTCATTTTGGGGAAGGTTCCAGGAAGCAGAGCTTTGCCCTGGATTGAAAGCTGTCAGGAAGTGACGGTGATTCTGTAGTTGGTGTCTTAATGCTTTTTTTTAGAAGGTGGGTGGTGGAAACCCGGTTACAGCTGAGAAGGGCAAAGAAGCATGGTCACTCATGTCAGCCAGCAGAGGGGGCTGTTGGTCACTGTGTGGTTTGGACCAGGTTCATCACGGTCGGTCTGCTTAGAGGGGACATTGCGGTGGGCTTGCCTCTGTTCTGCTCCATCACATGACAGTGCTCTGGTCTGATGCTTTGTGGGGTTTTCTTCCTTTTTTTTTTTTTTTTGATGGGGGTGCCGGGGATTGAACCCAGGACCTCGTGAATGCTAAGCACGAGCTCTACCACTGAGCTCTACCCTCCCCTACCACCCCCGGCCCAATGTTGATGCTCTGCAGTCTATGTTCAACGGGAGACACAGCCAGCTGTGACCCCCTGGCTGTCAGGGCTGCTTCTCTCTTCAGCATATTGGGGAGAAACTCACTCTGTGACAGACGCATTGGTTATTTCTTGTCTGTAACTCTGAATGTCTGTCTCCCAAATGAGTAACTTTTCTTTCTTTTTGCTCCCAGGCAAATGATTGGTTGTCAACTTCCTGTGCAGTAAATGTAAAACAGTTATTGGAACCCAGAAGTTTACAAATGTCTTCCATACAGAATTAAAGGATGGAATTTAAGTTCCAAGAAAACAAATAATAGCTGCTCTGTTGTGTGCTGCCCTTCCCAACCGCCTTATGAGTTGGTGCTATTTAGCCCATTCTGGAGATGGGGAAATTGAGGCGCAGGGAGGTTGAGTGCTTTCCCAAGGTCACAAAGCTTGAATTTGAATCCTGCACTTTGACTCGGCATCTGCTCTTTGCTACTGCCCCCTGTGGGTGTAGATTCACTTTCCTTCTTCACTTTCCTTCTTCATTTGTGGCCTCTTCTATGTCTGGGGAGGCAGGGAGTGAGAACACTGGAAGAAAATATTTATTTCTAAGTATTTTGAGAATCAAGTGTTTCATTTATTATAGTGACCACAGTGTCCCCTCTTCTTTTGTAGTGATGTCTGTTCTTCAAAAAGAGTGGTTTCTTTGCGCTGTATAGGTAAGTGACCCTTGGTTTTCCTTTCTGTGCTTCTAAGTAGGAACCCTTCTGTACTTACAGAAACGTGTCCCCGTGTCTTTGGGGGGCGTGGAGAGAAGAAGGCTGGGACGTGGGTTGGGATATGCCCAGTGCTCTGCCCCAGGGAGCGCCTTTCTTCAATTTTGATGCACTTTCGGTGCCTTCTGCCTCGGGTCCAGGAAGCAGCTGTCCCACGAGAACGGGCACGTTCAAGACACCGACGGGTCCCGCTCTGTGGTGTCCCCAAGGCAGAGCTGGGGGCCTGTGGGAATCCCCATCCCTGGGTTCGGATTACTTAGTTTCCAAACTTTCATCAGCGTGGAGGACACTGGGATCCCTTCTCTGGGATGGCCCCACCCTGTTTCCACACGAATCTTGGGCCTGAAGCTCAACTTTTGAGTTTGAAGAGGTAAAACGAGCAGGTACCCCCAGTGGACGCATGTCCCAGTTGTCCCAGCAGTAATTTCCCAGCCAGGCTGGCTCAAACTTCTTGACGTACCCAGAGAGCGTGGCACCCCCTGCCCGTGCCCCCTGCCCTCCTGCCCAAGCCGTCCCCTTGTGGTGGCATGGGAGCAGCACACGCAAGGAAGGCCCTCCTTAGCTTGTTCAGGAATCTTCAGGCCTCTGAGCATTCAAGGAGGTCCCAGGGCCTTCGTTACCCATGCCTCTGCTCCACCTGAGTATGTGGGGGACGCTAACGAATCACACTAGCGCCAGGAGAAGGCGGCACCCAGTGCCAGCAGAAGTGGTGCTTTCTGACTTGAAGCGAAACACGATGAAAACTTTAACATAAATTCTCTTAATACATTTACAGTCTTGTATTTACAAGCTAAATATATATAGGAAATCACAAATAAATCCCTTTTAATTAAAAAAAAAAGTGGCACTTCCTCGGGTGTGGGGCTGGGGGCTAGAGGAACGTCCTCTCCTCTCCCCCACCTGAGAGAGACCAGGACACATTTTCTAAAACTCAGACCCCAAACAAACAGGAGCAAGAGGTGACAATGGTCATCCTCGAGCCAGGCAGAACCCCTGGGATGGGAGCCGTCTGGGCGCCCGGTGCAGCGGCGGGTTGGCCCTGCTTCTGCTCACCGGCCCGCTGCGCTCTGTTTGTCGCCCCCAGAGTGCGGGGTCTCCGAGAAGACGAGCCGCCAGAGCCGGATCGTGGGCGGCTCGAGCGCCAACCTGGGGGACTGGCCCTGGCAGGTCAGCCTGCACGTGCAGGGCATCCACGTCTGCGGAGGCTCCATCATCACCCCCGAGTGGATCGTGACTGCCGCCCACTGCGTGGAGCAGTAGGTTCCCAGTCCTAGGGGGCGGGGCCCGCGGGCAGGGGCGGGGCCTGGGGGCAGGGGAGGGGCCCTGGAGCGGAGGTGGGGCCCGGGGGCGGAGGCAACGCTGTGCCCTGTGGCCTTGAGGGAAGTCTTTGACCTGTTCAGGCTCCGGTTTCCGAACAAGTGGGGATTCTAAGGGAGCCCACTTCGTGGAGTCTCTGGGAGGGTTACATAAGTCGTGATGTGAAGCCCGTGGCCAAGCCCATCCCTTCAACAAATGTCCACCGCAGTAGGGCTCCGGAGCAGGGATGCCCTGAGGGGCTGGGGTGATGCTGTGATCAGAACTCCTTCCAGCCTGTGGTCTTCTCAGCTCCAGCCTACCTTTCTTGAGGCCCCTGCCCTCTTGGGAAGCCTGGTCTCCCCTGGGTTCTCCTCTGAAGAGAGTGTGCTCAGGGACACTCAGACCTCACTCTGTCCTGCCGGAAGATTCTCTGTGGTTCCTTAAACACCTTTGGCCACAGCGTTGCCCAGACAGATGTGTGGGGAGGGGTGAGGGTAACCATCATTTATAGCTTTAGCTTTTGTAGAAGATGTTGTCCCTGTCCCCACTCCTTTTTTCTTAAACATGGAGTTTTTTGGTCACATGCTTACTTTGAGAAAACCCTACTCATCAGAGTGAGGGTGAGCGTAGCGTGGCTCCTGGCCCAGCCGTTCTCTGCCTGAGTAGCCCTGGACAGCTCACTCGGGGCATCTGACTGGACCGTCTGCACCTGTGAGCCAGGTGCGCCGCTCCTCCCGGGGCTGTTGTGAAGGCTGAAGGAAGCGATGTTTATTACCCAAGAGTGTCCCTTCCTTCCATCCACTGGATTCCGTGGGCTCCAGGATTTGGGATTCTCTTAGAAGAGAAACAGCTAGGTGAAGGTAATGCCCGGATGGCTATTAGACCTAGAGTCCATTAATCAGCACACATTTATCAAGCACCTACTGTGTGCCAGGAAATGCCCTAGCTTATAAAGATAAGTCCCAGTCCTGCCAGAAATGGGGCTTCAAACCCCAGGGAGGCGTTTAGGCTCCAGAATACGTGTTCTCAGGAAATTCGAAGGTTTGCAGGCTGGTGCCGGAGCACAGGATGAGCAGGATTCGTTAGTGAGGTGAGGGGGAGCTGTGGGAGGGCGAGGCTGCGTGAGAGGGGAACAGGGAAGGGCCTGAGACCGCCAGGCCAGTCTTGTCGGGTGGCTTTCGGCAAATTGTGTCACCTTGGGGACACTTGGCCCTGGCCAATGACTTTTCAAGATCCTTGTGGTTCCTTTGTGGTTCTGAGATGCTGAGGGGTGTTCATCTTTGTCTTCTAGGCCTCTTAGCAATGCCAAGATTTGGACAGCCTTTGCAGGAATTTTGAGTCAATCTCTCATGATCTATGGAAATGGATATCAAATAGCAAAAGTGATTTCCCATCCAAATTATGATTCCAAGACCAAGAACAATGACATTGCTCTTATGAAGCTGCAGACACCTCTGACTTTTAACGGTAATACCTGTGTGCATGTGGTCCCGCGTGTGTGAACAGTTTTGACCAAATCTTAAGGACAGATTGATTGGAAATAAAGCATGCTGTGATGCAGGAAGGACGGAATTTGCACTGAGTGAGGGTGTGTGCAGGGAGGGGGTGGGGAGGGGCTTGGCTGATAGAAGAGGGCTCAGCAGAAGACAAGTTACCCAAAAATGTGCCCGCGGCCACTGAGGGATGTGGTCAGCATGCTTCCTCCGCCGCACAGAATGAGATCACGGAATAAGTCAGCACACGTGAACGTCTGGAAGAGGCGAATTTGGTGGGCAGTGTCCGGCCAGTCAGCTCTGACTGGCTGCTGGCTGTAGCTGCCCTGCTGTGAGGTTCACTGCAGCAGGCTGACCGTCCACCTCCGTCCTTGTCCATTTAGTCTGTTGTTGACGCAGCTCTGCCGTGTCCAGTGTCAACTGTTTGCATCCAAAGACTGTTGACCTTCAATCTCCCAAAACATAATTTCCAGAAGGGGACGTCTGGCCTCTTAGAAGGGGGCCAGGCAGGGACAGGAAGGGGGCGTGCTAGGACACACTGGAATCCGGACGTCTCCTTAGGCAGGATGGTGGTGGTCCCGGTCCCGGGCCCACGCGTGCACATGGCGAAGGCCCAGGTGGAGACCGTGGCCCCAGGTCTTTAGTTAGACCAGACCCCCTCACCGTGTTTTCCTCTCTTGAGACAGACAGAGTGAAGCCGGTGTGTCTGCCCAACCCGGGTATGATGCTGGAGGCGACACAGTCCTGCTGGATTTCCGGGTGGGGGGCCACCTACGAGAAAGGTGAGGCTCACGGGACGGGGTCAGCAGGTCCCACAGAGCAGAGCACAGGGCTCCCGAGAGGGAGGTCTAGGTTTCAATCCTGGTTCTACCGCTAAATGATTGGGTGACTTTGGGCAACTGACCCAGTCTTTGTGCCTCAGTGTCCCCATCTGCTAGATGGGACAATGCTACCTGCCCTACCTAACAGTGTTTCTATTACGATAAACGGAACAATGTGTAGAAATTGCTTTTCGAAGTGTAAAGGCCACGTAACGTGAGGGGCACACGGCCCCCTGTGTTCACACCCCTTTGTTGCTAATGGGCCGCCCCAGAAGTCCACCTGCCATGGACGCTGTGTGATCACAGACTCGGTCAGGACGGGCTTGCGGGACCAGCGATGTCCGGCTACAGGTCATCAAAGCCTTTGTCTTCCTGCCTCGACCCCCTCGAGACAGAGGAGCTAGACCGTCCTGCTGCGGGCAGACCTGGCTCCCTTCTTTTATAATGTGCTTTCATTCATCTCAGATGTTTTTCAAATGAGGCGATCCTGGCTGTATCATTTTTATGAAGCGTTGGAAGTACTTAGTGGTACAAAAAAGCATTTTATATACTGTTGACATCCTTCCAAAAAGTGTTTGGGGCACCTGCGTTGAGCCTTCCAGTAGCGAGCAAGGATTCCCAGCAGCCAAGATGAAAGGGAAAATCAACTACGTTTTGCAGGGCACCTACCTCGGGCTGGGAATGCAGCAGTGAACTAAATAAGACAAAATCTCTGCCTGCGGGAACTTCACCTTCTCTGTGCATGTCTGGGGGCAGGATGTGGTCAGAAAGGAAACAACCAAACTAGGTGCTTTATGACAGCGAGGGGTGGTCAGGGAATACTTCTAGGAAGAGGTGACATTTGAACTGAGAGCTGCATGACAAGAACATCTTAGGAACAGAAGGGCCAGTGCAGCTAGGGCATGATTGAGCAGGGGCGAGGGGGCAGGCTGGGGCCAGATTGTGTCGGGCCTCGTAGGCTGTGATGAAGACACTGGCTTCTATTCTGTGTGAGACAGGGAGCTGTCAGGAAGTTTTAAGCAGGGGAGTGACATGATCTGATGGCTGTGTAGGGAGTCTCGGAAAGGGTGGGGCGAGGGTAGACAGAATGGTGCAGTGAGGGGACCACTGCTGCGTCCTCTGAGATAAGAAGCAGCTCAGACCAGGGAGTTGGGTGTGGAGGCACCTTTGGGTCAGAGCCACTAGGTCTGCTGATGGACTGAGCGTCAGCAGGGAGAGAGTGAGGAGTCAGGGAAGGCGGCTACGAGCTTATGGTCTGAGCCCCTCGCGGGTGGTGGAGCCGGTTCCTGAGCCAGGGAGGACTGGGTGGTGTGGACTGGGGTGGAGGAGGGCTCCGTGAGAGGTTCAGCTTCGGCACATTAAGCCCACAGAACCTAAAGACACCCTAGTGGCGGAAGCAAGGTGGGAGATGGAGCAGAGGCAGCAAGGACCGGGGAGTGTCTGGCACTTTCACAGTCATGGTGCAGAGGGTCGGGTGCTATCGAGGAAGGTCAGTTTGTTTGAGGTGGAAACACAGGAGCTCCTTGTGTGCCCCTGGGAATATTCCACAGAAGACAAAGTGACGAAGGAGGAAAAGTGACCTCAGGAAACCAAGTGGCTGGGTAATGAGAGGGTGACTCTAGGTCACAGGTGGAGCCCCACAGCCCCAGAGGCAGGCAGTCTTCCCCCCGAAACAGAATCTAAAGCCACTTTAAACACAGGCTCCCGCAGCTGGAAGATGCCCTGGTTCCCCAGGAGACGGCACAGGAGCAGGGAGAGAGGGGAGGGGTAGGGTAGTCCGTCCACGTGTCCGGGAGGGAGTCCAGGCTTCCTGGGAGAGCCCAATGCCATCCTCTGTCTCAGGGAAAACCTCAGACGTGCTGAACGCCGTCATGGTCCACCTCATTGAGCCCTGGAAATGCAACAGCAAATATGTGTACAACAACCTGATCACATCGGCCATGATCTGTGCGGGGTACCTGCAGGGAGGCGTCGACTCCTGCCAGGTAATGACCAGTTCGTGTCTAGCTTTTGGGCCTGGCCTAGCTCCCAGCGAGCCCGTGAGAGAGCCCCCTCCCTGACCTGGGACCTGGTGGCGGCCGTGGGAGGTGATGGCTGCTGACATACCAAGGCGCCTTGTATCCCCAACAAGGCGAGCCACTGCTTCCTCTGAAAGGCGCTATTGGGTCAGAGTGTCAGTGCAATGGAAGTATTTTGACTCTAAAAATAAGATTTAAAAAAAAGATACAAATGAACTTGTTTACAAATCAGAAATAGATTCACAGACATAGAAAACAAACTATGGTTACTGAAGGGAAAAGGGGTGGGGGGATAAATTAGGGGTTTGGGGTTAACATATACATACTACTATGTATAAAATAAACAAGAACCTATTGTACAGCACAGGGAACTATATTCCAAACCTGGTAATACCCTATGATGAAAAAGAGTCTGAAAAAGAATATATATATATGTACATGTATAACTGAATCACATCGTTGTACACCTGAAACTAACACAGCAATGTGAGTCAACCACACTTCAATTAAAAAAAAATGGACAGTCATTTATTTGTTAACTGTTAGCTGATGCAGGCAAAAATTAATGCCCGGTACAGTCTCCCTGGGGGACTGTATTACTGTCACCTCACTGGAGGTGGCTTGAAGCCCGCAGGCACTCCCGTCCCCCCTGCTGAGCCCCACCCCACCTCCCTGCCGAGCCCCTACCCTACCTCCCTGCCCTCTGTGATGTGAGGCTTGGGGTGTGACTTCTGCTCTTGTAACTTGCTATGTCCCCCAGGGTGACAGCGGAGGTCCTCTGGTCACTCTGAAGAACAGCGTCTGGTGGCTGCTTGGGGACACAAGCTGGGGGTCTGGCTGTGCCAAGGCTTACAGACCCGGAGTGTACGGAAACATGACAGTGTTTACAGACTGGATTTATCGACAAATGCGGGTAACTTTCCCGTCCTGACTGGGTTCTCTGACTCGCTGTGTCAAAGCCCAGATGTCCAGGAAGTGTGGTTGGCTGCAGTTGGCGTCCCCTCCCTCACCCTCCAGGACCCACCGCTGGTGTTTGGGTGAACGCGTCTGGGGCTCAGCTTTGTGGGATCCAGAGCTGACTGTCATGGGTTTGTGGGGCTCTGCTGACCACGCTTAGTTCTGGCTCCACTGGCTTTGTTGACTCAGCTGGATGTCATCGAATCAGATTTCTGCTGACAGGCAGAGAGCAGAGGGAGGCCGATCAGCCAGGTAGTGACTCTCCATGTCCTTTTCTGGGCTGTGCTGTGCGTGCTGGGGTGGAGGAGCAGCTGGAACTCTCTGGTTCAGGGAGAGGTGGTGAGGAGGGGAGATGGTCCCCAGCGACCCTGCCCCCTGACTCCCGGCCTGGCCCGAGATGCTTAGTGAAGCCCTGTCGTTGACCTCTGCCCAGATCCTGGGTGAGGACCGGACCCCTGTCCATCACAGGGGCCTCGGGACTGGCAGTGCTTACAGATTTCAGCCCCCTCGAGGGCTAAGCCTCTAGTGGAAGAAAAAGTTTTATTTTGTCCCCTCTCGAGTCTCCAAAGGTGCCCCGATGCCAGGAAAGGCAGGACCAGAGGTGCTGCCCAGTGAGACCGTGCCTGCCTCTGCCCCATGTGACCATCGGTGCTCACACTTTCAAGCGACCATGGGGCCCAGGCCAGTCCCTACCCGACAAAGGGCCGAGTGCTGAAACTAGACAGCTGTCCTCCTGTCCCGCCAGGGGCTGCATGGAGGAGGGAAGTTGAGGGGCCCAGGGGGGGCACTGGGAGGGGCAGGTGCCCCGAACACCTGGACGGAGGTGAGCCAGGCCTTGGGGTGACTGTCCCTCCAGGATGAGAGTGCAACGAGCACAATGGGTTTAGGCACTGCCAGTGGCTGAGCACCTTCAGAGCAGGGAGTGAGAGGGCTGGGCGGCAGCAGAGAAGGCGGGGTAGAAGGTGGGGCTAATTAAACACTTGATGTCTTTCAATGGCCAAGGTCAAGCTTGATTTGCCCAGAGAGAGGCCTGTGTTCCAGCCTTGCTGAATGGTCTGGTTGGTTCCCACACACCCAGC
Source organism: Camelus ferus (assembly GCF_009834535.1). Classification (NCBI taxonomy): domain Eukaryota; kingdom Metazoa; phylum Chordata; class Mammalia; order Artiodactyla; family Camelidae; genus Camelus; species Camelus ferus. The sequence goes on from NC_045696.1 coordinate 3,925,779, forward strand.
TCTCCCTCCTCCCTCCGAGCCTTTGCACGTGCTGGTCTCACTCCACTGGTCAGCCTAACTCCTTGACCTTCACGCTGTAGGAAAAAAATATCCCTCTGTCTTGTTGCATCTGTTCATTTGCTGTGTAAGGGCCTCATGTCAATCTAAGGGGAAATAGTTTTCTACCTTCGTTTGTTTTAAGAAGATGACATCGTTTCGTTTTCCTTTTCTGAACAGGCCAACAGCTAACCCGTCCGGCCTTGGGCACTGGCACCGCTCCCCGAGGGAGTGAAGGGGCAGGCCTTCACCTCGTGCATCATGGCTTTGTAGAAATGAGTCCCAGGTCCTTTCATTTTGATTAAACAGCAAACTTCTCTGTCGATGGCATTCTCCGCAGTTCTGTGCAGGCCACGTGGCTCTTCCCCAGGGGCCCGCTCCCGGACGCCCATCCGAAAGGAGGTCCTTTCGGATGGGGGACACGCAGGACCAGTGCAGAACAGAGGGGTGGGGTCTGCCCCCTGGGACCTCCTTTCTGACCTCATTTGAGGGGCCACCCTTGCAGGCACATGGGGCTGGTGACTTCTCAGCTACTGGACAGCGTGAGCTGGAACCGAGAAAGCCCCAGGTGCTGGGGTCACCTGCCCTCTGGGACCGCGGCCAGTGAGGGCCCCCTGGGGTGTCCCCCAGGGCCTGTCGCCCCAGAAGGAATTTTGATGATCAGTGTTTGTGCCTTCTCAGCAGCCCCTGAGGGTGGCCGAAGATAAAGGGACGAGCCCTTCATGGGGGATGACTTGAGAGCCACTTGTCAGGGCACAGAAAACTTTCTCCTTCCTTGGAGGGGTGAGGGTGCGGACGGAGTGCCCGGAAGCATGGGATGTCATTGCAGATGTGCCCCCCACCCGCTAAGCGCTGCAAGGGCAGGGGACCAGCCTTACTCCCTGCTCCTCCCTGTCCTCTCCCCAGCCCCCCTGGAGATTGTGACCCCCTCACCCCCTGGTCCTCACGGGGGGCCGGGTGGGGTGCCTGTTGATCCTCTTAAGGCCTGATAATCACCTGGAAATTGAGGTCATCAAGGGAAATCAGGGATGTGTGATTAAAGATACACTATTTCCTGTAAATTTTCCACACGTTACTACCTCAGCGCTCATGGCATCTCCGCCGTGATCCTCTGAGTCCCTACACTGGGCTCTTTGAAGCCCCGGAGAGCTGTGGCCGGCTTGAGCTGCTTTTACGAAGTGGCTCCTGATTTAATGTGTTGTAAGCGATGTGCTGCGGCGCAGCCCCCATGCTTGTGACAAAGACGAGAGGTGGATGTTGGACTCCTGTGGCCTCCTCCGGCCCCTGAGGTTTCCCCTGGAGGGAAAGGGCCACCTTGAGTTGCCAGGTGTGACTCAAAAACTCAGGGGCAATGAGTGCCACTCTCCCAAGGTCCTGCCTCCTCTCAGGCACGCTGGTTTCCAAGAGCAAAAGAGCGATGCTGTGCTGGGTCTCAGCCTCGGAAAGGAAGGCTGTGCAGCCCACGCGCAGGAGGCTCCCACCCCGCAGCGGCGGTGCACGCAGGCCTGCTCCCCGAGCGTCGCGGTGGGGGCGCGTTTCTTCTTTAGTGCCTCCTGTGATTTATATGACGTGTGTTTGCCTTCCGTTTTGTATCTTTTTTAAACTATAAAATTCAATGCTGGACGATTGTACAAATAAATTATGCTTTTTTTTTTCCAAACAAGTGTCAAGCCTTGAGTGATCTTCGTGGTGAGCAGAAACAGCCTGCGTGTACTCACCGGGCCGTGACCATGGGGCAGCTGCTGCGTGGTGGGGGCGGGGTTGAGGCGAGGTGGGGCCAGCGACCCCGGTCTTCTGGGTGTCCCCCCTGTTCCCACGGCCTGTCCTGTCCGAGCTGACTTGAGGACAGCTCCTGAATGGCCATCGCCTGTGCCTCCCTCTTCTCCCAGATTCAGACCCTGAGACCAAACTCTTCTCGAGCTCTCTGCCCAGTGTCCCACGCGCCCTCAGACCCAGCCTGCCCAAGCTGGAGTCCAGCATCTCGTCCCAGGAGCTGTCTTCCTCAAACCCCTGTGAGCTCGTGTGTTAGCTGCTTCATCAATAGCGAGTGTCCCCGGCCCTGGAGGGTGTGACACGAGTGAGAGAGAGAGACGGGGTGAGTGTTCCCTGCCTCACACAGAAGCCCATTCTTACTCTCCCAGTTCCCCACATCCAGGAGTTCCCAGCACACAGCAGGTGATCAGAGAACAATGACTGCTGACTGTCTTCATTAGGTCAAGTTGGGTTAAAGTTATGAGACAAGCTATGAGGAAAAGGTAAAGAAAGCACACATTTGTCAGGCAATATTCTTAAATGCAGCTGATTCTGTTATTTGAGGTAATTACGTTGTACAGAGTCCTCGCGAGCATTCAGTCGGTGAAACCTGAATCCGTGCTGCTCAGGGACAAACAGGATCAGGTGGCTGCCAGCCTCCGGTCTTTGTCACTGATCGGTATACAACCCTGTTCAGTGTGTGTTCGTTTAAAGACACCTCGCTGGTGTGTGTCGTTGGTTCACTGACACTGAGCTCACAGCCGGCAGCCCTGGGCTCACTCCTGAGGGACGCTCATCTAACCACGTGGCTTCCCCAGGGGGCGCGGCCCAGCCTTCCTGCCCTCGCCCCTAGACAGCTCCTCCCGCTGTGCGTGGGGCCGCTTTGACAGGGAAATCGGCAGCGAAGAGTGCAAAAGCGAAGAAAACGCGGCACTACACGGGCTGTGGAAAGGGTCCCTGTGAGCAGTCTGAGTGGAAGCGACAGGCAGGTCCCCCTGTGCCACCTCAGTGGGCAGCCCAGTTTCTTTCCCCTCTGCCCGCATCCACAGAAGCGCTGCTAGTAATGCTGTGGGGTAACAAGCAAATTGTGGCGAGTAGGTGAATCCACCAGTAAGGGATCCGGGAATAAGGAAGACCGACCGTTCACCTAAAATTGTCCACGTGGGCAAGGCGCTGGCCCTTCCTAGTTTCCATGATGCATGTCACTCCGGAGCCCCCTTGTGAATGGCTTTACTTTGGGAGGAGGTTGGTTTCCCTTAAAAGATCAGCCAGGATGCTGAGACTAGGAAATACTGACATTTTTGTATTTAAACATTTAATAGAGACATAAGTTAATTTGCTTGATACAAATGAACCCCAATACTGATTAAAGTGGAAAGACGGGTCTTAATAAAAGCGTGGGATCTAGGCTGCTCATTTCCTTGCTCCTCGCAGCTGCAGCAGGTGGTGAGTCCAGAGCAGAAAACGAATCCCCCTTGATCCGCTTCTCCCTGAGCTTTACGGGGAGGGAGGGCACGCTGTCTTCAACTCAGGTCCCTGGTCTGTTCCCAGCTCTTTCCTTCTTGCTCTCCTATGGTTTCCCTGACCCGATCCCGATTTCAGAGACGTTTTCCCTTCTGACCGAGGCTTTACCCCTGAACCTGACTTTGTAAAGAAGCCGCACACACCCCAGCTTGGAGTCAAATCCCATGGCCACGGCACTTTCGGCTTTGGACCCAGAGACGGTGACGCATGAGGTGACACCAGCCAGAGCTCTCCCCCGGGTTCAACCAGTGTTTTAACAAAAGGGCTACAATTTATGTGGCTCCCAAAGAAACATTTACAAAATTCACTGCGTACCAGCTACCTCATTTAAAATAAATTAACCCCATGAATTTTGGTGTTTGAGCCATTGCTTTGCTATGATTAAAGGCCCTGTTCTTACAATCCCCTGAGAATCCACTGATCCATTTGGACCCACTGAACCACGGAAAGCCAAAGCCGTTGCCCCTTCTGCTGCATTACAGCTCCCTGGTGGCCAACTGGCCACTTGGACTGGATTCCTTTCCCCCCAAACAGAAACTGATGGAGGAAATTCACCCTGGCTGTCCGGTTGCTTTTGTTTTTGCTTTTTGCTCGAAGAGGAAAATAATAAAGGCAGGTGCTCCATAGCATCTTAGAAGATAGTCACGAACCCAGAAAGTCATCTGGACAAGTGCCCAGCATAACCCATGCCACTCCATCCCAGAACATTTACTGAGCACCTGCTGATGTCAGGCCCTGCATTGGTCAGTCCAGTGTTACCTGGCCCCTCTCCTTGCTCTGCTCCAAACTCAGCTCTGTCCTATGAGGTGAACTGAGCCCCAGGCTTGCCTGGAGGTCCTGTGAGTGGGCATCTGTGCTAATCTAGTCTACTCTGCACAGGTTGATGGACCTTCGAGCCAGTGCTGTGGAGCAGGGAGCAGGGTCTGGAGATGCAGGTTCTGATCCCGGAGCTGCCCCTCATGGGTGGAGATGGGGATGGGCGATGGGGGAGGGGCAGTTCACAGCTTGTCTGAGCCCCACCCCCACTGAGTGAGGGGTCACACTGAGTGGACTCCAGGGCTGTCTCTCCCTGTCCCTCCTTGGGAGGAGGGACAGTGTACTTTCCCCCTATCGATGGCTGGTCACACAGGCCTGGGGGGCACCGAGACCCCTGCTTCTTGTGGCTAAAAGGAAAGCAACTGTCAGCACCTTCTGAGCTCCCCGCAGACTTGTTCCCTGGGGAAATTCCCGATCTCTGAAGCACATACTGTCGGCTTTCTCCCTTCATCCTGTGGAGGACTCGCTGGGAAAACTGAAACAACAGCAAAGAACCCTTGGCAACACTGACCCTCTGGCTGGTTCGGGTCTAGGCAGATGCTGCCCTTGGTGGCCAGGATGCCTGGTACTGGAGCAGTTACTCAGGCCAGACACGAGGGGGCGCCGAGTAGCCTGAGCGCCCTCTCTTGTGCATAAATTCCACAGCGTCCCAAAGCCCTGAGATCACTGAGCCCTGAGTGTCAGAGGGATCTGGGATGGAGGGTGGGCGGGGGCTGGATGGTTGTCCAGCTTGGCCTGGGAGTGGACAGATATCCAGGCAGTCACTCCCTCTCTGACCGGGTGCCTGTGAGTGTCCCCAGCTCTGCTCAGTCCAGGGGGGCAGTCAGGACCCCACCGTGCTGTTTGGGCAGCTCATGCTGAATATTCTGCCCTCCCTGCCTGCTGGCCCTGCACCTCCTGCAAAACCCCACTGGGGGGGGAGCGACCCCTCTGGACTCGGGCTTGGACCTTTCAGCCCTGTGCCAGGTGCCCGGTGATGAAGCAGACTGCACACCTGAGCAGCACACATTATAAACGGCGACTGCCCATTGCTCCCCATTCTGCTCCATTTCTTAACTTTGTTCCCCATTTCCCTTCAGCCTCTTGTACATAACTGAGCACATTCCTTTGCTCAACTGTTCTTTCTGACCTGACCCAGCATGGAGGGCAGCCTCAGCGCCCATCGACCGCTCCCCTGGCTCCCACCTGCTGTCATTTACAACTTCCTCACCCAAATAAAGAACGTGTCAGAGAAATGTCTGGGAAAAATGACTTTATTAAAAATTGAAGAAACAGGCTTCAGTGTGCAGTCACACGTGGCACTAATGCCCCTAAAACGTCGGTGTGAAAGGCTATTACAGAAAGCAGGAAGACCTGTCTAGGATGCTGGTGCGTGGGTGAGTATCTGATGAAGAAAGGGAGAGAGTTGAGGGAAGGGGAAGAGCAAGCAAGAAAATCGCTGGATGCCTGAAGCCCACCTGCTCGTCACAGCTCCTTACAAAGTCCTCACTCACTAAGAGCAGAGAACCTACTAGTCGCTCAGTCATCTGTGAAATGGGTTGCTAATGATGCGAGGCTACCAGGGAAAGACGTTGGTCCTCCGCTCCCTAGGGATGTGTCCTGGAGACCCTGGACGGGCCGGAGGGCCGGTTTACCCAGGGAACTTGGCGAGCCGGCGCCGAGCCTGGGTCAGCCGCGACAGCCGCTTCTTCAGGAACTTCCTCTTGTCGCTGGTGTGGCTGCGCTCCTTCAGAAGCCAGTCATACTCGTCCTTGTTCTGCAGGAGCTGCAGCATGCCCTTCTGCAGCTGCTGGCCGAACGACCGCAGCACAAAGTACTGGATGATCAAGGGGATGTGGCTGGAGATGCGGTTGCTGACCTCCTGGGAGGAAGGAAGGGACAGTTCATAGCAAGTGAGGGGCCGCTGCGGCCTGGACACCTGACTTCACCACAGGGCCTGGGGACAGACCCGACCTGGCGGGCGGCAGGTCCCCGCCTGGGTTCACACCCGCCTGCATCCTCTCTGCTCTGGGCACAGGGGTGAGCGCCAACCCTGTGCTCCAACCACCTTCTCCTAGTTACTAAATCACTATTTTTCTTTAGTCCTTCTTTTCCTTTTTCTTTTTTCTTTCTTTCTTCTTCCTTCCTTCCTTCCTCCCTTTCTTTCTTTCTTTCTTTTTTTTTGATGGAGTTACTGGGAGTGAACCCAGGACCTCACACATGCTAAGTATGCTCTCCGCCACTGAGGTCTCTACCCTCCCCCTCTAAATGGTCACTTCTGATGGAAGAGGTTAAAATGTACTCTAAAAAGTACAGACGGACAGAGTACAAAAACTACAGTTTCAAGTTATTTAGAACTCTACTCCAAAGATTTTATGACCCTTTTTTTAAAACAAGGCTAAAATTATTTAGCAGGGAAGAGGCTGGGTCATTAATGGCCACAGAAGGGAGCCCTCTGAGTTCTACGTGTGTTGAAAATCAGTTTCAGCCTCTCCTGTCTCCTTCCCTATAACTGAGCAGTACCCCATGGGGCCTTCCCAGGACAGAGCCCCTCAAGTCCTCTGCCTGGCTTGTCTGTTAAAAAAAACTTTACCCAAGAATAAATTTTACCAGAAGAATTAAAAAAAAAAAAAAAAGGAAAATAGTCAAGCAAGTTAAATAATAATCATTTAGCCATTAAACGAAGTCAAGGGCCCTTAGTTCCTCCTCAAAGGCTACAGATCATATTCTGAGCCATGTCCTTTGAGCTGTTTTACAGACAGTAAAACCCATACCAGGCGGAAGAAGTTAACTGCATGCTGCCCACCAGCAAGGAGACCCCAGACTGGATGGAGCCAGAAGGTGGACGCTACTGACTCCCAGGTACCTCACCACCAGCCAATCAGAAGAATGTTCATGAGCTGATCACAGACCTCAAACCCTTTCCTTAGCATGTCGCCCCTTCCTCTTGTCCCTACAGAATCTCTGAAGAAAACCTAGAAAATAGGGGGTTGGTTGCAACAGCGCTTCCTTAGAAGATGCAGGAGGGCTCCTAGCCAGGGATGCGGGCAGCCTGCAGGAGCTGGACGAGGTGAAGAAACGGGCGCCCCCTGACAGCCTCCATCAGGAATCGAGCCCACCTGACACCTAGACTGTGGCCAGTGAGGACCGTCCTCAGCAGGAGAGTGGGGTTCTCACTAACATCAGAGACGAGGCATGGCTGTTAGTCCAATACTGCTTTAAGTTGCACTGAAGAGACCAGAGGCAAGAAAAGGAAGTTTGAGCTAAAAATGGAAAGAGGAGAGGAGGGTAAAACCACCATTTGCAAGAGGATGAGTGTTCGCTGGGCAAACTCGGGAGAATCAGCTGTAAAACCACCACCAGCAGGAAGAGGATCAGTGCGGGTGACAGAGTCAGACAAAACACAGAAACCACGCTTGCGAACAACAAGCAGAAGACGCATCGCGGGACAAGGCTCATCCACACTAGAGACAGAGATGAGACAAGGCGGAGGAGCAAACTTGAGACGTGTTCACGGCCTTCCTGCAGAGAACTCTAGAACACTTCGGAGGCCACCCAGAAGGAGCTCTTACAACTGGGAAGACTCAAGACGTTCTTGGAACTGAAGCTGCAGGCGGGACGGAGATCGCTCATCAGCTGACATGAACTAGGGAGCGTATCCATGGTCACCCGTGGTGACCCGCGATCTCCTTGGACAGGAACATCTAAAGTCACAAAGATGGCGACTCTTCTGTGCAGACCTGTGCACTGAGTGTCGTCCCAGTAAGGATGCCAACAGTTCCCTTGTTTCATAGGGAACTCGACAAGCTACCTCTAAACTTCATACTGAAATTGGAACAGACAAGAAGAGGCACCCAATGTCTGCACAGAGAGGCAGGAGCACAGGTAGTTGTGCCCCGTGTTCACTGCAGCCTCATTCCTGAGGGGCCAAAAGGTAGGGACAGAGCTAGTGTCCGTGGCCCGATGGATGGATGGACAAATGCAGGACATACACACCATGGAGTATCATCCCCTTCAGCAGAGGAAGGGAGCCCTGACACCTGCCACACGTGTCCTCTCAGGGGATCAGAAAGGATGAACCTTGAGAACATTATGCTGCAGAGAATAAGCCAGACACCAGAGGACAAATACGGTGAATCTAGTTACATGAGCTACGGAGAACAGGACAATTCAGAGGCAGAAGGCAGAATGGGGTGCCAGCGGCCAGGCAGGGGGTGGGGAATGGGTGTTCAGTGGGAGCAGAGTTTCATTTGGGGAAGATGAAAAAGTTCTGGAGATGGTTGGTAGTGATGGTTGCTCGCCAGCGTGGATGGGCTTAGGGCCACTGAATCGTACACCTGAAAACAGTTAAAATGGTAAATTTCATGTGATATATGTTGTATCGTATTATAAAAAAAGGAAAAAAAGGAAATGAGGGGCAGTGGGTTTAGCATCGTACAAAGATGGACAGTTGTGGGGAGGGTAGAGCTCAGTGGGCACGCCCGTGCCTGGCAGGCACGGGGTCCTGGGGGAAACCCCCAGTACTGCCATCTAAATGAATAAATAAGTGAATAAGGAAGTAAATCAATACATAACATCTTTCCTGCCTAGACTTTTGCAAATCCCCACAGCTCTAAGCTGGGCACCCTTCCCCGAGGTGACTGAGAGGGCCCTTCGCATCGTGTGAAATGCGGGGTGGCTGTCCAAGCACGTGTCGCTGCGGCCAGCTGCCTCTGAGCTCCAGTGCTGCTGGAGGGGTTTCCTCATACCCCTCTCACTGACGATCCACAAGAACCCTGAGCGGAGACACCGTTTTACAGAGAAGAAAGCTGAGGCTCAGAGAGGTTAAGCAACTTGGCCAGGACCACACAGCCAGCAAAACCAGACACGAGTCACAGGCTTCTCATCTATCCTATGGAGCTGCTTCCTCGGAGGTTCACCAAGGACTGAACCGTGGAGCTGGGGGTCCCCTTGCACAGACAACAGGAATGAAGGGAGAGGCATTCACACACAAGGGAACAGGTGAACAGCGCCTTTCTCAGACACTCGCCGACTCACCTCGTGGTAGGCGGTCAGGTGCTGAAAGATCTCTGCTATAGAGGGGTCTACGGAGGGGCTCGGCTGAAAGGACCAAGGCTGCAATTTTTTCTTCCTTTCTTCTTCGGCCTCCTTCTCCCTGGCCTTCTGCAGCGCACCCCGGTACACCTTGTCCTGGCAGTAGACGATCTGCTCCATTTGGAAGTGTAATCGGATCAGCTTCTCAGCTTCATTTTCTAGATCTAATTTAATGTCCTCAACTTTGGACTACGGCGAAAGAGAAACATGACAACATTTCCCTCTGGAATGAATCAAGCGGTCGGAAGAAAATAAATCTTTGTAAGCGCCACCCCCAGCAGGTGCCAACTTCTGCCCGACGTGGCTGGCTTCTCCAAGGCGGACTCCCGCCCCTGGTGGAGGTCAGAATTCCCCAGGGAGCCCGAGCCGCACGGGTGACCAGACCCCTCATCCCCAGGGCCCGGGACCAGCACGGGCTCTGTTCTCAGGTCTCATTTCTAGCCTCTTCGTTTTCTCTTTTACAGGCTTTTCCATCTGATGAGGAGGAGTGTTTTTCCACCAGAGAGCTCACAGGGATAAGTGGGGGCCAGATTTAAATCAGGCAAACTCCATAAGTTTCATGCTTCTGGGGGAGGGGGACTTACTGGATAATGATGATAATGAAGATCAGGGGATTACCAGCTGGAGGTGATCAAGAAGGATGAAAAAGAAGTTGAGGAAGGAGAGGATGACAGTGCCAGAGGCGAGGGTGACTCTTAAGCACATAGTGGGGTTTAGAATCTTGTCCCATTATTTCTTCACCTAGGCTCTTGTCCAAGATCAAAATTTTCACCAGGTCCTCTCCCCTAGTATCTTTGCACATCTCTCTGTTTCCCCCCTCCTGGTCCTTCCCATGTCCTTTGATTCATATTGCCCTGCGCCTAGTCCCGTTTTCACGTCCCTTGACGCTCCTAGTAGTTAAGTCTTACCCTGCAAGTGGCTGTCAGAGAGCCAGGAGGAAATCTTACACACAGAAAGTATCTGGACCCCCGGACTTCACTGGGTACCACCGAGGGTGATGTGTGACGCCAGGTGCATCCTGAACCTTTTCTTCTATGTTCAGTACATCCTGCTGAAGCAGGCCTTCTTTTTTTAATTGAAGTATGGTTGGTTTACAATGTCGTATTAATTTCTAGTGTACAGCACAGTGATTCAGTTATATATATATATAATATACACATTCCTTTTCATACTCTTCTTTGTTATGGGCTATTGCAAGGTATTGAATACAGTTCCATGTACTACACAGTAGGACCTTGCTGTCTATCTGTTTTATATATATTAGTGTGTATCTGCAAATGCTAAACTCCCAATTTCTCCCCCCACCTCCCACCCCTACCTGAAACCAAAATTTTGTTTTCTATGTTTGCGAGGCAGTTTTTGTTTTGTAGATGAGTTCACTTGTCTCATTTTTTTAGATTCCACATATAAGTGGTATCATATGATATTTTTCTCTCTCTTTCTGGCCTACATCACTTAGTAAGACAATTTCCATGACAATCCAAGTCATTACAAATGAAATTATTTTATTATTTTTTGTGGCTGAGTTATATTCCAACTTCTTTATCCATTATCTGTCAATGGACATTTAGGTTGCTTCCATGTCTTAGCTGTTGTAAATAGTGCTGCTGTGAACATTGGGGTGCGTGCATCTTTTCCAGTTAGAGTTCCCTCTCGATATACGCCCATGAGTGGGATGGCTGGAGCACAGGGTAAGTCTGTTTTTGTTTTTTTATGGAAAGTCCATACTGTTTCCCAGGAGGACTGCAGCAAACTGCACTCCCACCCGCAGTGTAGGAGGGCTACGGAAGAAGGTCATTCTTACTCCCATTTTGTGGGTGAGGAGCGTCAGGCCAGGCAGGTTAAGAGGCCCCAGGAGCTCCGGCTTGGGAAAGGCAGAGCCAGTCTTCCCCAGAGTGCGGGGTGCTGGGTGCTGGGTGCTAGGGGCACAACTTCAGTGTTGAAAGCCTCATCTGCAGTGTGAGGGCACCTGGAGGCGGGGTCTTGGGGGGGGGGGTGGGTCTGGGCGGTGAGAGAGGAGCCCTGAAAATGGATGCAGCCCCTGGAAGAAGAGACACCAGAGAGCTCTCCCTCCAGCCCCCCTTGCCCCGGGGGAGGGACAGTGGGAAGGCAGCCGGCACCTGGGCCTGCCACTGCCAGGCCCTGCACGGGGAGGAGGAAGTGCGGTGGTGCCTGAGGCAGGACCAGGGACCCAGGCTCCGAGGGCAGCCGGCTCAGCTCTCCGGGCTGATTGGCGGGGGAGGGGGGCCTCATTGCCCTTTTGCTCTCTTTCTTCATTCTTGAAACATCACTTAAAACATTTTTTAAGGGAGTTACTGGGGTTTGACCCAGGACAGCATGCAGGCTAAGCACAGGCTCCACCGCTGACCTCCCTCCCCACAAGGATGGCAGGTTTACCCGTGGCTGCCTCAGTGGGCCTCCGCACTCAGGGCCACATTCTCCAGACGTGACAACGCTCTACACTCAGGACGGCTCTCTCGTGCTCCTGTGATTCAACATGTTGTTTGTGGATTCTCTTGACGCACTGGTCACATCGTTAGAGTCACTACTGAGCTTCGCGATTTCTTTCTCCAAATACGCGATAAAGAATCAACAGTCTTAACCTAAGAAATCTCGTCCCTAGTGCCAGGCCTACATTTTTTTAATTAAAAAAAATAACGTAAGGTTGGTTTTACCTTGGCAGTTCTGTGGAGGTTGAAAAACTCGTTAAAATGTGTTTCTGAAACATTTGTGAAGGCAAGCCGGACTATATCTGGTGAAAGAGAGACAGAGAAGCATTGCTAAGGGGTCGGGAGCTTCAGAGAGTGAGAAACGTCAGAGGGTGAAGCGGCAGGAGCAGCGCCCTCCGCCCGCCTCCCTCCAACCTCCCTTCTCTCCAAACGGGGAAGCTGAGATGTTTTACCTCAAAAACTCCCTGGAGGAATTTTAAAACATAAATGTCCCCAGCATATTTACTTGGCATTAAAACATTTTAACTCAAGTATAAACAGTGGCAAAGAGTGTAATTTCTGGTAAATTACAAATATATCAATAGTTTATAGAAAACACATCACTCTTTTAAATACAACAATAGAATCAAAATGGCCACGTTCTTCATTTGAAAGAAATACGCAAACAAGGTCTGATTTCAATCAGAAAGTTTACATTATTTCTTTCTATTTTTGAAACTCCTATTTCCATTTGTCTTCCTCACAGAATGTTATCTCAGTCTGATGGACAGTATCTTTGCGCTTGGAAATCTTCGACACCACATCACAACTTTCCGAAACAGAAGCAGGTATCTGTGTGTATATATAGATACAAATGTTTTGACATGTTTCTGTGACTGGAAGCCGAGAAGTGCTACAAATTCCTTCAGGACTGAATGAAGGATGCACACTTGGTCAGCACGAAACAACCGCAGATTTTGCTACACAGCTCTTAAGCCTAGAGGCAGACTGTTACTAGAAATGCACCTCCTAATGGTCCGCTACGGGTCTGTCCCCACCACTAGCTGCAGGATCTATGAATGACTATGACTGTCACTCAGCGCTAAAATGAGACAGTTGAAGCCTGAGCGAAAAAGGTGTCAGCCAAGGAGGCAACAAAGAAAAGAGACTGGCTGAGACCTTGGAAACCAAGGGGCAGAGCACGTAGGGGGAGGGCGCGGTCAGCGCTGCGGGCTGCTGCGTTTCTGCTGGAGGCGGGGGGCACAGCTTCCTACTCGTACCTGACAGCAGGGACACCGCCCCAGGGCCACACAGCACCTCAGAACCTCAGAAACACTCCCAGAATGAGCACCTGTTTAATCGTCAGCCTGACTTCCCAGAGATTTAAGAAACAGCGTGCACTGAGGCTGCGAAGTACGCACAGCAGCGGAGTGGAGGGAGGTGACACAGGACAAGAAGCACACTCGGCCCTTGTCCCTGGGTCCCAGCACAGGCTCCTAAGTCCCCTAGAATTTCCTGGGTGATAGGAGCATCTCTCGTTCTAATGCGGTGACTCTCGGTGGCGCTAGAGGGCTCCAGCATGGGGACAGGTCGCCAGAAGGACCAAGCCCTGGTTAGCAGCCTGGAAGATTCAGTCCGACCTCCCCCTTCTCCCCAACCTCCGGAGGGTGGGTGAGGGGCTGGGAATTGAGTTAAAAATTGATGTCGCCTCCATAAAAGCCCTTAATGACAGGGTTCAGAGAGCTTCCAGAATGCTGAGCACATCCATGTGCCAAGAGGGTGAGCTCCCCCCAACTCCTCAGGACAGAAGCACTGCACTTGGGACCCGCCCAAACCTCACCCAATGTATCTCTTTCATCTGGAACTTTATAATATCCTTTATAATAAACTGGTAAAGGAAGCAAATCCTCTGCAACAAGCCAGTGAAGGGAAGTCGAGCGTGTTCCCGAGTCCTGTGAGCTGTTCTAGAAAATCATCAAGCCCAAGGAAGGGGTCAGGGGGACTCTGATTTACAGCTGGTCAACCAGAAGTACAGGAGCCAGCGGCCGTGCAGGTGCCACCTGCAGTGGGCAGTCTCGGGGCCTGAGCCCTGACGCTGTGGGCTCCGGGCTGACTCTGCGTGGGCAGAGCTGGAACGAGCTGTTGCACTCCCAGCTGACATCTGGAAAACTGGCTGGGTTGTTGATGCTGCTGAAAACCCCCCAAAAGGAGGCACTGGCTTGACTTTGCCCTTTCCCGGCCCTAGAAATAAGACGCCTAAAAGCAAAACCGAGAACTCACCAGTTACTCTGTGCAGCATGTCGACAGCCGGCTCTTCCAGAATCTCCACCTGCTTTTGATGATGGTCTCAAACGTCTTGTAATTCACAAACCCCGGCAACTCTCTGCCCACGATCCTGGTTTTCAAATTGCTGGATCTGTTTACAGATATCGTCCATAGCCTACAGAAGGAAAGAGGGCCTCTGGGTTATTTTACAAATATAACCTTGGGGGGGTTTGTAAACACAGGATCATTCTGCACTTCTGAAAAATACAGACGGGCAGGGAAAAAAATCACATCTGATTTCAAATAGGCATAGAATCAGGGATTGCAGTAAAGACACAGATCCCAAGGTGACTGTCCTTAGTCATCTCCAGACGGCGAGCATACAGCCAGGCTATGACGTCAGAAAGCGGGCGGTGACTGCAGAAACTTAGCGTAGACACATTCTTGAACAGGTATTCAAGCAGGAAATTTTGCAAATCAAAATTGGATTTTCAAAAACCTGCCTCATAGAATACCATACCCTGCAGGCCCTTCAAAAGTCAGAAACGACCATGACGCCCTGTGCAGTCAGGGACGCGGCACAGCTCGCTGGGCGGGAACAGGAGCAGGCAGCGCTATGAATCCGTGGCCCCTGATAGAGCTAGAGCACTGACCCGAGGCGGCGCACTGTGTTACTCTGTAAAACATTTAGGTTTTCCTTTATACATCTGGATTTCTTTTCCCCTCAGCAGACGAGAGTATGGAGAAACCCCACAGGGGGTGCAAATTCAGCAGGGCTCTGGTTTCTTTCTTTGCTAAATCAAGGATGGTAACCTAGTTACCCTCTTTTGCTCAGGAGATACTTTCTCACAGGCATTTTTAAAAAACTGAGGTCAATACACAAACCATAAAATT